>NW_020214259.1:62856-149071 GCF_003070985.1 Temnothorax curvispinosus
CTAATCCTGCATTCTTACCTGTCGGTCGCACTCGAGGCAAGCAAAGTGACGCATATGCCACGCTCTCCCCTCGGCCTCGGTGCACTCGTCGGCGAGGATGATCTCGTCGCAGGCGCAGCAACGCGGCTTGAGGGTTTCGGCGTGGTGACGGCCGCAGTAAAGCCTGCCATCCCGCCAGAAGTAGATGAGGTCCACCAGGAGCTGACGGCACACGCAGCAGACGAAGCAGGCGGGATGCCAGAGGGCGGCTGGACCCGCGCGGCTCGCCGCCACGGCCATCTCGCCGGCCGCGATCGCGCGGCCGCACTCGCGGCATCCGGCGCCGTGCGGCCGCTCGAGCTGGCTCGCGTGCCCGCGGCCGAGGGCCTCGCGTTTCCGCTGCCCCGCGAACACCCGTAGCTCGCGCTTCTCCTCCTCGGTCAGGCCGCTGCAGTAACGCGCCTCATTGTCGTGCGGCGGTAGCTGCTGCAGCAGCTGCTTCACCCGCTCCCGCTCGCCGGCACTGCCCGCGTACGGGATCTTGTCCTCCGGCAGCGCGCTGAAGTACAGATGCACCTGCGAAAAACAGAGAGACCCGTGAATTGAGATTGGAGCGGATTGGAGTCTCGAGCGAGGGGGACGGAGGATGAAAGCGGAGCGTGCGTGTGTGCTCGCAACCGAGCCTCGTGTACCGTAAACCCTAATGTTGGGGCGGGCCAAGTGCGAACGATAATGCGAGCCTATCGTGAAAATTGCACGAGGCGACGACCTATAGTTACTTTGCATCGAGCGTGGGACTTTGTATTTGAAGCATGCTATCTCCTCTTAACGGCTCGCGGAATACCGACGCACGTGTTCGCACAAGAGTTCCAAAAAAAAAGTAACACTTTTCAAGCTTAAGCGGGAACATATTAATTTTTGCCGGATATGTAAGCCGGCAGAAAAAATTACAGGACCCGTTTTGTCCATGTAGAGAAATCCTTATTGAAGGCCGGTGATATATATACACGACACGTGCATTACGTCGTCGATTTATTAACTGACAAGCGAAACCGCGCGACAGACTCCAACTAATAGTTCAGCTGACTCCCTGTCTCTTTATAGATCGCATCACACCGGATATATGATATATATAGATGAGGGAAAGAATTTAGTGTCAACTGCAGCTGACGTTAACCGATGGTCGTTGAAACTCGCCCTGACCGTCGCAAATTTAGATAAGTATCGGGCATGGGCACTGTCAACATACCGAAGAGACGAAGGAAAACACTGACGCGCGCGCGTTTATACTACCGGGACGGAAACCTGCTGCGGCGGAGCCGACGATAAAAGCGAGTAGGGAAGGCACGCGGGGATAAAAGGGTAAGGCGTAGTTTTATTTCGAGCGTATATTCTTGGTCCCGCGTCAGGACTTCGTGTCAACGTGGGTATTTCCATAAGAATATCGCCCTGGAGAGCAAAACCGCGCGCGCGCGCGCTCGATGGCCATTGGAATTTGCGCGTAATCGAGTTTCTGCACAATCTAGCGGTAAATTTCTCCCTGTAACGACTCGCGTCCGTTTATGAGTGGCAATAGCGTCGTCGACCCCGCGCATGCTATTAAACACTTCGCGCCGCGCGCGTGGGTCTTGCGGGTCTTGCGTATGCTCATATTGTTTATACCATCCTCGAGACGTCGCCCAAGACATCTCCCTCGGGAAAAGGATCAAAATAAGTTATCAGTTAATAACAAAATGACGCAATAAAATATATGGGACAGTAGATACGCATATACGAATATTTGCAAGTCAACATTTTGACGGTGAGCGGACATACAATGCCATCCTCTATAAAATGTGAAGTTTCTTTTGTTATCAGAAACTTGACTTGAGGTATTAATAACTTTTTAGCTATAAATCACTAAAAATAAAAAAATAGAACTACAAAGAGAATATATATTTCTTTCTCTTTTAAATTATTATGCGCATTATATTACGAAAAAACATTAAAACTATATCGCAAAATTCGACATAAAACTCAGAAGACAAGATTTCAAAGATATCAAAGGGGTTACCGATTCTAAGAAGATATCGGTATCTTCTGATTCGCATAAAGATTGCAGATATTGCTTGCTGTCGCTTATTATAAATGCAAAATCTTCGCGAATTGCCGCGCGAATTGTTGTGCTTTCAGATACACTCGAGATCTTCGCGCGAAAACGCGAATTGACGGCATCGTCGTGCGAGGGGGGGTGGGCTTAAGAGCGCGAAAAGCTTGTTGCGCGGGATTACCGTCCCCTCGCCGAGAACGCCGAGTCATAATATATAATGCGCGTTAGACGTAATGACACTTAAAGTGAGTAAAGAAAACGCGCGCGGACGGACGCCGCTAGGACGAGGAGCTAAAGCGGGAAGACGGAGGCGGAGGAGAAAGAGAAGAAGAAGAGGAGGAGAAAGAGAAGCGGATTTGCACGCACCGGACCGCGGAGTCGCGAAATAAACGACGATGTTCGCGCGCGGCGCGCAAAAGCTGCACAGCCACCCATCGCCGAGAGGGAAAAAGAGGACTCTATTCCGCGCCGTGCCGACGCTCGCGCGTAAACCAATTAATGGACGACGAATGCGTTAGCTCTTTCGGCGAGGAGGAATCTAACGTGGCGTTATCCGATTTTACGCAACATCGTGCGTTTAATTAAGTAAAATGATTTCGTTTTTGTGATATTTCGCGACGCAGAACATTCCGGTGTACCGAGAGGATCATAGATGTGTTAGAGAAATATGAGAAAAAGAAAGAGCAACGAGATATAGTTTTTCAAGGTATTGATAATTACAAAATTATTTTGAAGGAATTCAAAGAAGTTCGCTGAAGCTTCTTTTATCGCGTTACACGGCAGCGTGATCCAAGGATGTTCCTTTTTTTAAGAATGGAATCTCTCGAAAGGGGAGATCCAAGGGTATACAACCACACAGTTAATACATTTTGTATCTTCTGCATTCTCTTCTTTGATGCCCTTTTTCGGGTGAACCCTCCGATTACGCTTTATCATCGTTATACCCAGCGAGAGCTTTCACCGGCGCGCGGCCTGATGACTCACTGCGCCGTCGTCGTTCACGATGGTAATCGCTTCGGCGATCTGGGGGCCCGCTGTCGCGGTCACTGGTCCCCGGCGACTCCGGCGAGACGAATCGCCGGGGACACCCTCGCATTACATACGTGATGGCGCGCGGCGGAGAGGCCTCCGTCTCATTTCTTTCTCTCCTATCTCAACAGCGTATTAATTGATCTCTATTATTTCATAAAGTATAAAAGCATGTAAACATTTTTGCCTTCTGGTTACCCGATTTACTCCGCCTCATTATTTTAATCACCGACTTTTTCTGAAACGTTATCGCACGTATACGCTCGTTGGTGCTTTTGAGAGATTGTCGACGACGCTCGGTGCCCACAGAATTTTATTATCTCTCGAAGTGAAATAGATGTTGCGTATATTTCATTTTACCTGGTCGGGCCTCAGCCCAGGTGGCACCCACGTGTACTCCTCGAGCGCACAGCCGCTGTCGTCGTCGCTCTGCGAGTGCCTCTGGTGATGCTGCATCAGAGCCTCCTGCAGCGCCAGGCCGGCCGGCGCAGCTTGCACCGGGCTCTTGAACGGCTCCTGGTGAGGCGCGCCCCCGACGCCGCTTGGGAAGGCCATGGCCATCGCCATCGGCGGGCCCGGGCCCAGGCCGAGTCCCGAGGGACCGCCCGCCTCCGTCGAAGCCCTCTGGTGCTCCTCCCGCGGGCACCTGCAGCTCCTGCACACTTTCCTGTAAGAAAAAAATATATATTCATAAGAATAATGGTTATTTCATTAATATCACATATTTTTTTTAATTGCGTTGCCATGTCATATGTGACAGAGATTAAAACACCCCTCTTGATTTTTTTAAAGAGTCATTTTAATATTGTTATGGCCAATATCTGTTGTCTGTGTCGTAATTGTTATTGCATCCGCGTCGCATTACCTAGTCGAATAAATTTTTCATAACACCACATTGTCTAATGGGAAAGAAGATAAAAATATATGCTAAATATAATAAATCTACGACGTACGTGTCAAGATCTCAAGATAGACGTAAAAAGATTCTCACGGGAGCAATCTTTGAGGAGCGCAATTGTGTTTTCTACGTTCATGTTTCCCTGAATTAAATTACGCACCTACTAATTTAGGATCTTCCTATTATTAAAGCCTGGAATCTCACCTAATTACAGACCTAAATTCTGTAAAATCTACCTGGGTTAGGGTAGCCTAGAATTCTAGAATGTAGAACTATAGGTCCAAAATATATCCAACACAATATCCCGGAAATTCTGCTTAATCCATAAATATTTCTGCACATACTAGTGCGCGTCACGTAAAGATATAAGAGGGAAATTGGGGACGTAGTAACGAGAGAAATAGAACATGATACACGACGAAATAGAACGAACAATGAATTATCATCATCTAACCGCCAACAGCGCCTGGTTCCTCGCTTGAATAAATCAGTACGTTTCAATCTAAAATTCTCCGCTCCGCGAGCGTGATAGGTACGGAAATCGCACGTGCTGTTCCACATGTTCTGCATCAGCGAGCGCAAAGCTATCGAAACGTTCATATGCGAGGATGTCTTCCACCGTACAACCGCGAGTAACGATTCCTGATTAATACAGATTCCGCTGTGGGCTGTGTAAATATGCCGTTTGCGACCAACGTCGAGGATGGTAAGGCTGTTAAATGAGAAATTCCGTTCTAGATAAGCCTACGTGAAAGTAGACGAATATAATAAAAACAAACTTGATAATATGTTCAGTCGCACGGTATCTGATTTTTACATCTCGAAATCTTCGCATCGTTAAATTCTTGGCTCGTTAAATCTAATTTCTACGAATATGTAATCGTGTGATATCGCTCCAATAACACAGCGTAACTCTGTAATATATTATTTAGCAGAATGTGACTCCACGTTTCCTCATACATTTATAACTTGTAATATTAAATACCTGGAAAATCACTTTGCAATTTAAATCAAACTTGTGGAAATATACGTGGAAAATTATAGATATAGAATAAAATATGACTTTTTAAAATGTAAAATTTATCAAAAGTTCTTAATTTTCACTAGCATAATTTCGAAAAGCTTTAATCTATACATATATGTTAAGAAATTCGGATTTTTATCCAGAAATATTTCACACAGCCAACGTACACACACGCACAATTTTTTCACCTAGATTTCAAAATAAACCATATTTTTTCACAGTATACTTTTGTAACTAATTCCTTTCTGGCCTCCTTGAATCGTAAATGGAAATTTTACGTCCAAGAAAAAAATGTCGAAAGGTTGAAAAACTCATTCCTCTCTGTCAGCGGCAGCAACAACTTACTCCGGACAACCGGCGGCCGCATCGTAACCCGAATGCACTGAACCGCAGTCAGCTACGCGGCCGCATTCCGCGTCTCCCGCGGCACGGCGACCGAAACTGGTCCCGTCGTCGTGATGGGCGCCCTTCAGGAACTCCACGCACTTCTCCGTCGGGCTCGCGTGCGATGTCGCCAACGCCGGACAGCCAACCATCGCGGCGACGACGTCATCGACGTCGTCGTCATTGCCGGTCACGCCATTCTCGCGATTTCTCAGAAACGCATCGAGGTAGTGATGCTCGGCGTCGGTGATGGTCGGTAAATCGTAAACACCGGGCGTTGTCCAGGGCGCGTCGATGCCGGCGGGACGCGCCGCGGCGTCCTCGTCATTCTGACCGCCACTATTTCTGGCGTCTTGGTTGTTTTTTCTGCCGTAGAGTTTTCGCAGGTACGCCTCCTGATGGCTTCTGGTGGCCCAGCATCCGCCTTGCCACCATCGCTTCGAGCCGAGCACCGCCGTGCGTCTTCTCCGCGCCAAGCTCGACATGCTTCTTCTTGCGCGATGAACGGCGGAACGGGCGACGGGCGAGCAACAGCAACCACATCCGGACCGACGACCGACGAGGACGGTGGTCGTTAAGATCGATTTCCACCGGGCGGTTTCTTCCTCTGTGTGCTACACGGCGTAACCCCGGCCCGGACGGTAATAATCGCCGTGGCCGAGACCTTCTAATCTAGAGAACGCCGGCGGGGTTCTCTCTTCTTCCTTCCTCTTCCCCCCTCGGTATATTATGTCCCTTTTCGCGACCACCGCCGCTCGTCCTCTCGCAAAAGCTAATAAGGCGACGCTTCGGGGCACTCGAGACACACCGGGGTTTTTGTGTGCTTCCACGTAGAAACCCTTCTGCGAGTGTAAGCGTATTAAATGCCTCCTCGTGGACCGTGGTATACGTTCTTGATTGCGTCTGGAGCCCGACTTTCCGGCTTTCTTAGAAATAATGGCTCGTCGAAGAGGCGTTTGCTCGTCGCAAACAGAGTTTTTGCGGATATATTCGCTTCTAGCCGGAGTCTTCTTGGGGGAGCTGATGAGTTATACGTTTCAGCTTATCTCTCAATATTTTTTCCTTGACGTCAACTTTGTTAGCTGATCGATAGACAATCGGTCATTAAGACGTCATCACGATATTCGAAACTTTAAGTTTCCTCGCCACGTTCCTCCTTTTCGCTTCCCTCGAATGCCTTCTCGTCAGTCACCACAAAGACCGCCTGATCTGTTCGCCGACGCACCTTCCGTTGCAGTTCTCTCCATTATCTCGAGATGTCAATGACGCCCGCGTTCGCAGCAACATCGCGTCGGGATTCATCGCTGTACACCGCGCGCGTCATTCTCCTCGCATCGATGCGGAACGGACGTAGGGAGGAAATGAGAAAATTCGGGAGATGCTGTCGCTGTTTTGTCCCACGGAGATACTCCGTCGGAATAGAGACGCCCGTCTTGCGGAATAGAGGCGTCTCGCGTCGTGATTGAGTCGCCTCGTGCCGAACGGAGCGAACGCAGGAATAAAGGGTTCAATCGCGTGGTGCCGCGGCACCGTATCGTCGTCGTCGTCGTCTCGCGAACGTCTCGCCACCGGCAGAATCGGGCTCATCGCGCCGCTCGTTCACCATCTCTCGATTGGCACGCGCGCTCGCGAAACGCGAGCGAACCCGCGACTCGACCTCGGTCTCGCGCAACAAGGGCAACAGAGATAGCAGCGGTGAAGGAAGAAGAGGGAGCGGGGGACGGATCGAAGAGAGAACAAGGAAAGGGAGAAGATCGAGTGCGCTCCGGCGAAAGCAGTCGCCGTAGGAGGCGAGGCGCGCAAGAGGGAAGGATCGTAAAAGATAAAGAAAAAGAAAGATAGATATAGAGAGAAACAGAAAGAGAGAGACAGAGAGGGTGGGTCGGAGGGATGAGAACCAATCTGTACGTATAACCGGTAGTACAGCACGGATTAACGTTTTAATACGCGACACCTATCGCGCGATACAAAGACAGTCGGTCGATCGGCCGGCACCCGAGATACATGATCTCGAACTCGCCGAATGCGCGGAAACTCGCGTGCGCGGATGACAGCCGCGGACAATTCGCGTGTGTCACGCGGAATGATGAACGATCATTCGTGGCTGTTGATCGAACGGTCCACGCGTCGCGGATAGGCACACCATTTTCCGGAGTACTTTTCGGAGTGTGGTCGCCGCAAGTCGTCCGCGTGCGTTTTCAACTGCGACACTCGCGCGGAAACTTCACGACGATCGATCGCGATCGCGAAAAACATAAGGGAATGCGATTAACGCGCGGCGCGACGCGACGCGCATTAAAACCTTCGAGAGGCGGCGTCCTCGTCCTTCGTTCTACCGGCACGGGGCGTGCTGAGGCCGAGCGGACACTGAACATACTCTGGGACTCAGCGGGCCCCCGTGTATGCGGGACACGGGGCAAGAGGGGGACAGGCCGGGGCCCGCAAGCGAGTGCCGGCCCCGCGCGAGGAAGGAGGAACGAGCGAGCGAGCGTGCGAGAGTCGCGTCGGTGCGTGTAACTTTACCAATACGCGCGCGAACTCCCCTCCTCGCCGGAGAGTCTCCTTCTCTTTCTGTCTCTCGCTCCTCTCGATATATTTATATTCGTTTCTAATACGTGCGGCGTGTCGGGGCCCGACGCCTCTCGCCGTGGGCCTCACCGTCGGAATACGCGGGGCCCGGTTCCGCGTATGCGTGCGCCCCGCGACGGGCCTCGGGCTCCCGAGCGGGCGAACCGAGGACGCTCTGCTTTGCTCCGCTCTGCTCTACTCCGTTCTGTTTCGTTCTGTTCTCGGCGAGGAACAACTCTTGCTACTTCTGCTACGACGTCGTTCTAAGAGATATGCCGTGTTTCTCTACGTTGTATGCGAAAGACTACATTTCGTTCGCTCTTCCGTTCGCGATTAAGTACCAGCTGGCTAAAAACGAAAATAAAGAGAAACATTTCTATGCTGCGGGAGCTAGTTGCATTTAATAATCCTTAAATTGCTGCAGATGAGAAGACCCGTCCCATAGAGAAGATAAAAGACTATATAATTGCTCGCTGTGCTAAATGCAACTGATAACTTAACCAGACTCTTGACTTCAGTTTTTATCTCTAAATAAGGGGTTTGCGAAGTGCAAGTGCTGCAAGAGAACGGAATAAATACATAATCTGTAAGATCCACTTTGGATACGACTTTGCATTTAGGTGGATTTCACATTTATAAACCCGGCTTATTCTTGTCTCGAAAAATCTTCAAATATGTACATACACAAGTACCCTTTTTATCCGATTTCCAAGAGAAAAACAGAATTCAGCTTCAAGGACTTCGAAACAGTTGTTTTATCTAAATCGGTGTGAAATCAGGATCGGTAAAAGGCATGCTAATTCTTGTCGATCGTATTTAGATACAGATCCAAATTAACATTTCGAAGGGTCTTCCGTTTCGGTTCACCGTTCAGATATCGCCGGTTACCTATACCTTTCGTAGGGTTATCAACAAACAGAGATAGAGCTTGAAAAGCCAGACCACCCAAATCGGAAATCCTATTTCTTGTGTATGTCCGTTAGGTTATTAGCTCTTACTTTTACATAGGCCTTGCCTATTTCAACAGCATCTCATACTCATCCTTCACGCTTAAGATAAGTCTATCTCTGAATTAACATGTTAATTAGACGATGTATAATACATGAGCCGCGCGTACTCGTATATTTCATATTTCTCTCCATTCGTTGGAAAATTATATATATTATTATATCTTTATAGACAGTATCAGGGAATTTTAATTACGAAGAACAAAGATAAAATTTGACAACAAGTGCTCTTCGTCGATAATTTCGAAAGTGTTTTTTCGCCTGTCATAGCTAAAAAAAAAATTAATGAACGTTTATGGTAATGTGTAGCACAAATATTCTCTTGACTACATTCACTGTTTGCTAATTCTTTCTTTACGCTGTCACTGAACCGTACGTCCATTACGGTATTATCGTCTCTTATTTACCGTGTACATTCTTACATTCTCACGCGAGAATTAAGCTTTCCTTAAAACAACAAAGAAGTTATCTTGCCTATTTTTCACATGATTGAATGATTGTGCGACGCTCAAAGTAGGCCACATTTTGTCCACGACGTTAATGTAATCGACTCGGAAATCGCACCGGATTATCGCAGCTTAGTTTCAATCTCCATCCATAATAGAGACGTCCATTACGAATAGCGCGCGGTTGAAAAACACGAGTGTTCTCGTTGGATTGTGCCCATGTGTAATTGGGTCCATTCGTAACATGGTCGAGGGATGTAACATGGCGATTCATCCGTACGTGCGCGACACGCCTCCTCCGTGAAGGAAGCCGACCGGGTTCCTCTGGCCGGATCCAGTCCTTTAAGGTAGACCTTAAGATTTTTCCGCGCCGGAGGTGCGATCGGCGAGAACACGTCCTCGCGGAGTTCACCGCAAAAACTGTCACACGCGAGGCGAGGCGAGGCGAGGATTTCGCTCAATGGACGGCAGCGGTCGCGCAAAAACCGCCGGCAGAATGCCGCTTGGCATTAAATAAGACTCATAAGAGAGAAACGACGATACTCGAGTGACACCGCGAGCGCTAATGTACCGTGTCTTATTGCGGATTATTCGATTGACTTTACAGTTCGTTCCACCGAAGCTTAGCTACCGGGATCAGCCGGCGATATCCGGTAACAATAATCCGCGGGCTGGTCGTCGGGCTTCATTCCGATATCAAAATTTACGCTCGTAGTAGCGACTTTCCCCACGAGGTTCACAACACGCAACCGGGGTCAATAAAAGTCAAGGAACGTAATTTAATTTCTAAATTTAATTGAATTAAATCGGAATAAGGTTTGCTTATATACGAGCCTGTCATCGCCCGATACGATTTATGAACGCTCGAAGATACATAAAAACATAATGACCCTGATATTGGACAAAGAGTTTCTCGGCTCACTCTCCCTTCTCGCCGGGGTATATACTTAGCACGTCGTTTCACATTCCCGCGGCGACACGATTTCTCCGTAGCGCGTCTCGCGGCAATCTAATCGTAAAAAGAATTTAACGACTCGTTAATGACCATCGTTCACGGCAGGACGATTTCCCGCGGATCAATAAATTTTTACGATCCAAGGCGAGAAGCGTCTCCTAAGCGGCTCCCGCGCTTCTACCTTTCCATCTCCTTTTTCCTCCCTAGGTTCCCGATAGATATCCACCGATAAACCGATACAAGCCGCGGCGGCATTTTTCGTCGCGGAATCGATTTCCTCGCGCGGTTAATCGCGGGCCCGCTGCCCTTCGACCGGACAGGCAAATGCGATATCCGGTAACGGCGGTAACCTGCGTTCATCCAGCCTTCTCCGGCGTGTAAAACTACATTGTAGCGATCGGCATACTTACTTCTTGCGGCTGCCGCGCAGATAGAAATTGCTATTACTTCTCTCAGAGCGGGAAGCGGCCGGCATAATCGCCGTGTGCGTTATGGTACCTTCGGCGAGCGGCTGCGCCGGTACCGCAACCGCGGCGCGGCGTGGCCAATGTCGCACGACGGAATTACCGGCTGTCTTACCGTACCGTACCGTACCGTGCCCACCCCGGTGGACCCCAGGGTTCTCAAACCGCGGAATTTTTGCGCGACCGACGACGATGGCCGGCGCGAATCGACGAGCGACGGACGCGGAAACGCGGTCAGCCGACACACCACAATGCGACTTCCAACGCGCCTGCATCTTAATTGGCTTCTGTATGTTGCGCGAAAAATGAGATACGTTTTGCTCGTAAATGTACGTTACGTTTGTTAATTTTATTACATGCAGCGAGGAAAATACATTTAATGACATCATAAAACGCGATATTTGAAAAATGTATTAAAATAATCAAGATTCTAGAAATTCTAATCTTGGTAGCTGATAGTGTCAATTAAAATCAAGTGCACTGCAGGTGTATACATATAAAATCCGAAGTATCGATAATCGCGCGGATAAAACGTATTTCAATCAAGCGTTTCAAGAGAAATGAGAAACGTTGTAACTATCAAGAAAATTAGATCTCAAGAAAAGTGTGAGAATCAAGAATATAATTCAACGGATGGAAGTCAAAGTCACGAGAGGATCTCGACTTAGAAAAGGGATTTGTTTTGTTTTCGCGGAACACCGTCGTCGCACAGTTTGAGTACCCCTGCATCTAGGTGCATCCTGCACGCGAATAACTCGGCCTGCACGATCGTACACGCCGCTTACAACGCGTTCATCAACGTCGACGATCAAATGGATTTTCGCTTATACAGACTGATGTATCGTTTATACTTAGCGTCATCGCCTCGAACGACTATATCCGTTTGGGCATTACATTGAATCGTACCGTTTGAAAACGCCTGGTTTGTAACACGCAGCGAGATTCGCAAATTGCCAATTCGGCCTTGTCCTTTAATCGCTTTGTTTTTCGCAGCATTCACGGTCATTCGGACGTCTTTCGGTCAACAATTACTTTACACATACATATATTTTTCTATAGCGCCATGGCGTTTCTCGAAAATAGCGCTGCAATTTGCTAACTTTTGCTTTCCTACGTTCGTAAGAATTGAGCTTGAATAAACCCGACACTTCTGAACAAACGGGTGTATGAATACCGCCACGTTGCGAGCCGTCCGCCCATCACCTGTTTCGCTTAGCACGCAGGTGTTCCGTGAAAGTTACTCTACTAGAGTCATTCTACATTGTAATTGTACATACTAGGATAACCGTGCAACATTACCATAATTCTGTTTCATTAAAATGCAAAAATTTATTTCATTGTAAATAAATGACACATCAATCATCTTCCTGTATGTTTTACGAAATTACTAAGACAATCAATTGTAATATCTTCAATCACCGATTATTCTTTTCCTTCATTGCTGCAATCCGCGATCTTTAACTTTTTTTTGCGAATATCGAAATTGTATGTTTTCGAGATAAATTTCAAAGACGATTCCATTCGTTTATTCTTCGCGGAAATAGCCAGCACCTGCTGACCGATCTTTCAGTCATATTCCGCGACGACAAACGGAATCAGGCTCCTTCGAGAAGGGCGACGACGACGCAGGTGCATCGAGACGATGCGGTAGAGCGAGAAGAACGAAGGTATACTCAACGCGTCGCGCGTGCGCTTGCTCGCTTTCTTTCTTTCCCGCGCTTCTGGTAGCGAGAATCAGCGGCGGTGGCAAAGAGGACGACGAAGTCGCTACCTCGCTCCCCCCCGTTTCCCACGACGGCTCATTACGGCTTCCCGACCCACCGCGGCATTCCCGAACGGAACGCATCGTTCGCAAGTGGGATTCTCTGCATCACGCTCGACTTCTTCTCCGTTAAGAACTTGGGCTAACACGTTCCGTAGAACGGGACCCGTAGGAGGAGGACTCGTTTCAATATTTGTACTGGAAACGTGCGCGGGGGCGAGTAACCGACTCTTACGCACGATTCTCGTGTATTTTCCCGGGTCCGAAGGACACGGCAGCGCAACTCTGCCAGTCGGCGAAGCCGGCCCTCGACGGCTACCGGGAATTGGTTTTGCCTTATACGTTAATACTCGTCGTCGAGTCCGTCCGGTGTGCGAGGTGTCCGCCGGAAAAGGCGGTAGCGGTATCCCGACGCGCGAGCAATTTGCATCTGATTTCTTTTTAGCGGATAGTCACTTAACTCGTGACTAATTGGTTAAATTATTTAACACACCGAGTATCGCGCGAATGGAAGAAGGAACTTAGTAGGATAGGGGCCTTGAATGCAGGTTTTTATTGGGAGCGAGTTTACGTCGAGATTCAGACGGAGGGGAAGCCTGCTGTTGGCGTGAAACTTTTCGTCGGGATAACTATACACAATGAATGCTTAAACGCGAGCAAGTTTCACTTTATTCAAATATACATCTATCATAATACTTTTTGAATCTTTATTCGTATAATATTATTATTGGTAACGTATCGTATTAACGAGAGTTATATTTCTTTTTTTCTTCAATAATGTGGAGCATAATTATATAAAACAAGTATTGATTGGCTGACGATTAAACCAATTGAGATAGCCACGAGAATAATTTTCTCGCCGTACCAAATTATACCAATTAAACTACAAATGATGTTAATTGCTAAAGTACACCTATAAATATATTTGTTATCTGTTTCTCTGACTAGGAGATCAAAGCCCAGGACTCGGGAGGACCGCCGCGCACAGGTAGCAGGACGATTTTCTCGGCGGACATCTGTCGACGCGCGCACGATACTCCTCTACAATTCTCATTATACCGCATTCTTCGGGATGGTACGGTGTAAATCTATGGCGTGCGAGATTTATGGTGCTGTACCGGCGCCGACACTGCCTTCAAAAGATTTCTTCTTTTCTTTCTCGATCTCGATCCCGCTATTTGGGAAGCAAAAGAGGAGAATATACCGCGCGGTGGTTGCCCCGAAGGCGAATTACGAGAATACGACTCGGATGAGAGCGCCGTCCGTGTGTATCGTCATTGAAAACAGGTACGTCCGGACTCCCTAGGGTTGGACCAGAAACCGCAACGGGGTAACGTTACAGCAGTATTCGCGGAAAATTAGCGAGCACCCGATGCGGATGCGTTTACGCGATGCAGCTCACCGCGACGAGTGTTTCTGACAAATATAATTGTCGGGCTGTTAACCACGCCCCACGGGAAGATGTCTGCGTTATTAGCGATCGTCTTTCGTTTAATTCGCGCGTATAGATTTTCATTGCTACCTTGCGGAGCGATGGATTACGCCGGTACGATACCGGCCACGCGATGCGTAATCGCCGGATCGCCGGATACTTCTTGTCTGGAGAACGAGGGCGGAGCAGCGATCTCGGAGATTCGATTGCCAATCGGTGGAGCGTGCGCGAAACGTTTAACGGGGAGCCTAAATTGTGCGGAACGCGCTTCTAAACACGTCATAATCAGAAGGCATATTAGAAGGAAAAAATTCTGCATTCTGTTTTATTATCATCTATTCAACATTGATACTAAAGCATTCTATACTGTGTCTCTCAAGTTTCCGTACTTTTCATCAGTTACCAAATTTTTCTTTACGAATGCAAAGATGACTCTTTTAACAAAAGTTTACTCAAATTTATTATTTAAAGAACGCAATTGTGTGAAATGAAAAGGTTTAATCTCGCTAAAGAGATACCTCAGCTTTTCGTAGTTACGACTTTCCGTAGAAAATAATGAGAATAACGTGTCGAATAATGACTGCCGAAGCTCTTCGGGCGGGATACACGAGTGCTGCATTAAAGGAACGTCGCGTTATCAAAAATTGGTCATTTCGGTGCAAAAGAGAGAAACGAGAGAATCTTTAATCACGCACAATCTGTCACGGCGATTATCTATTTATATGTGGCGCGGAAAATAACTTATGTCCACGAAAGGTCAATAAACACTCCTCGCAATATCGTTACGGTCGTAACGTGTCCGCTCGAAACGACGGACTTCTTTTCGTGAGCAGCACCGCCAACTTCGAATTCCCAATTATACGATATGGGATATTCTCGTGAGGTCCGTATCGTCACATCGCGCCCAATCTTACGACTCCGGTAATTTACGTTAACGACGATCGCCGCGAAGCGAGATCCGCCATTAACCGGTAGAATTCTAGTCTCCACGGTGAACGCCGAAAGACCAAACGCTAATATTCCCTCATTCGCGATAAATTAATTCCTGGAAGACTGGTATATCGCGAAGGCCCGCCGTTTCTCAGGCTACCAGCGTATAACGAACTATATAAGAGCCCTATAAAATGTAAACTAGAAGATAACTGCGGGATTGTATCGACAGGATTGGAATAAAAAAAAAAGATCTTGAGAATTTAAGAGCCGCATATGGTTTAAGAAAGCTAGAATATCACTGAGACTCTCATTAACTACTATACAGAATTCTGACTAATTAGACATGCCATTATAATTTTATGCTATCTTATAATAAAATTAAGTTTATAACATTAAGATCAGAGCTCGGCAGCTGCCAACGTAATGAATTCGCTATTCATATATTCAATCTTCGAATCTTCTTTGCGCGAGTCTTGGATATATTTCCAACTTAATCGGATGAACGAGTTTCAATCTGAGAACGAGCCTCTTCGTTATTCATCCAACGCAACGCGACATCAAGTAGCGGCCGCAGGAATTCCCGGCTAGGGAAAAGGGGGAGGGAACAAAGCATTCCGCGAATATTCGTACCTTACGAACGGTCGGTTGTCCCCCCGAGGCGATCGCGTCTCGCGTTGATCGAAACCGCGGTTTTCGATCGGCGGGAACCGACCGCGGCGCGGCGTTCCGTCGCTCTTCCAACCGGAGTTCTAATCTCGGTCGGTCGGTGGACGGAACTCGTTCGGTGTCGGAGACCGGAGGAGATTCCGCGAATCGCACTCACGCGAGTGCGAAGGGATAAGGCAATCCCCCGGCAGTGGAATTATGCAGATTGCAGGTTGGAATCCATCTCCATCGGCTCGCCCGAACGTACGTGAGTTCATCCGCGCGGCGCGGCGATGTAAGACGCGCACGGTTTGCGCGAACAGCGGTTGCCACGAGTATATAGCTTTTCGCTCCGTTCGTTCATACATTTGTCCGTCTGTTCGACTCTGTCGACCTTCCGCGGTCTGCGCTTTAATGCACGCTTATACGCGACGCCGAGCGCCGCACACGCGTGCATGTTTTGCGTGCGCGGACGTTATTGCAGGCCGACCCGTCCGACACTCGCGACTTGATAAATGAGCGAATTAATCGCCATTATTAACGGTAAAATTACTACCTCTTAATCGCATTGCGTTAACGTGCCTCGCGCGCTCGTACTTCTGCCACCGTCTCTCTCTCTCTCTTTCTCTCTCGAGGTACAAAATGCGCGCCGAATTACATACATACATACACACACAATTACGTACATGTACGCATCCGTAATCCGAGATGCCCGTCAAGATGCGGTGTAGCGAATTACGCGGTCGGGGAAGGAGTCGCGAGGGTGGAAAGGGGCGGATAAGAAAACGCGAGGCGTTTTCTCTCGGCGCAGAAAACGACGCGGAAATTTCGCGTCCAGTCTTCCTCACGGGCGTCGGGATGCTCCTCCTCTATTTTCATTCCTGAAAGATCGCCCCCGGCCCTGCTCGCGCGATCCGGTTTACCTATCTCGTCCAATAAACATCGGTCCGTCTCTCGATGGAAAGTTCTGACCAAGTCTTTCCTTGCGTGCAGCGACGGCGGCAGCGGGCAGTCCATCGACGATGCAGCGTCGCTTGACCGTGAAAAACGCAGCGCGCAAGTCGCGAAAATAAAAGCGCGCTCGGCGAGTACCGTTCGCGATCTCGTTCCCTCCAGTAGTCTGTCTTCGAAATGTCGGAAGGAATTATATGCCTCGTTGACAGCACACCGCTAGATTCCGCGATTAAATATTATAATAATATTTATGGAGGTTATTGGGTCGATAGACTTTAATTTTCTGTTTAATTTAAAACGCGGAGTACAAATAATAATCGAGTTGTAATTAATTATATAGTTGTGAGTCACACAACTTAACTTTTTTTCCAAGATTAAAGACGCTTGTTTTACAGACCTACTTAAATGCTACTCTAATTCTCATTTCCTTTACCTGCGTGATATATCTTATTTCTTTATACGCTTTTAATTAAACAAGGATTAAAACTAATTGGGCTAACAAGTAAAAAAAAATTAATTCTACCGTGAATCTCTAAGATAGCGATTTAAATGTCAACTACGGATTTAATCAAGATTCAACCGTGACAGGCGCGGATTCTAGATTCAGATTTTCCGGGCGCAAACAACGGCGCCAACGATAATGGTCGCGATCTCACCCGTATCTGGAGAGGATCATCGCGATCATGGGAGAGAATCTCGTGCGAGATTCAGGTAGTAGCGACGGGCCGGCTGCCTGAGTCGGCTCCTCAGCAAGCCCTGCGGAGAAGGTACGAGAAGAGAGGAGAGGAGAAGACAGGAGAGGATCGCAGTCGAGAGAACGAGTCGGTCGCGGCTATAATTTAGAGAATAATATACTCTCCGGAGGCATGCATTAAGCTTCCCGTCTCCCCGGGAAACCTCGAGTCGGACCGAGACAGAAAGAAGCAGAGACAGAGAAAAAGAGAAGGGGAGAGAGGCCGCTGCGCGTATTAAATCAAAAATACAATTTGCCCGTTAATTCCTCCGCGCTATTAACCGGATGTTAGACGTGTACGGCCGTCACGGCGGCGGATCCCCCGACGAGGACGTCGCTGAAACGTCCTTCAACGCGACTCCGGAATTTCGCGTCGGCCCGCCTCGGCGCCGGGGAACGTAACTCTTATTCACGCGCGGACTCAGAATCCACGGAGAGAAATCGCGCCGCGCTTGGCAATTCAGGCAGCAGCCGGGGCCCCGACTTGTCCGGGAGCTCAGCTCGGCTCGGCTCGGCTCGGCTCGGCTGTACCCCGCGGGAAAGAGGGGAACGGGAAAGAAGGAGAGAAAAGGGATACGAGGGGAGAGGGCGAGCTGTAATTTAGAGAAAAACGTTCGTCGGAGAAGCCGCAGGGCCCTACTTTTCGTGCTGCCCGCCGACCCGCCTACCTGGCCTCTATTACGCGCGCCAGATCAGAAACAACCTGCGCGTCCATCGAGTTCGAGCAACAGCAACAGCAGCAGCCGCGGCGGCAACAGCAACAGCATCAACCTACATCTCCCTTTCTTTCCCCAATCCGCTCTCTCGTGTTTTCTCGCGCGCGGAGCCCTATTCCCTCCTCTCTTTCTCGGCCCGCGGGCCCGCTTCTTCCTCCGCGCGCGAGCTGCTCGCCTCGAACATGCCCAGCGAGGGCAGCGTTACTGCCCCGTGCGTGAGTCGAGTGAGCTTAGAATGCGCTGTGGAGAGAAATCCAATCAATCCGCGATTACCCGCGCGCGAGCAATAAGGGGATGAGAAACGCGAGGATGCGCCGAGCAGGGCGAGTTCCCACCTCGCGCCTGCACTTCCAGGTGTTTGAGTTCGGGGGAGTGGGGTCGTGGATTAACGCCTGCTGGAAATTACATTTTATTTGCTCGCCCGTCGATCCCGACCCTCCAATAATCTCGTTTTGCCAGCTCATTGCTAGAGAGATGGATCATTATTTTATATTATTTGATACCCGCCATCGCCGACAATCAGCAAATATATATCGCGGTATATATCCTCGCCACAAAATGAATTTCTACTTCAAAGCGTCGTTGAGGTAAAATATTTTTCGCTAAAATAAAATAAACGAAAAATGTGTGCACGCGTAAAAGACTGTTGCTTTTTATTTGCTTTTAATAAATCGTCAATCAATTAGAAACTATTTAAAAATTTTCAGATATAATTGCTTTATACCTTGTTTTTCTTTACCAAAGTATTCTTGCTCTTATAAAAACACGATTCGTCTTACGTCAGTACAATCTATTTTTACTCGGCGTCTGTTCGTTTAATTTGAAGATAAAGTAATTATACGCACATCCAAAAAAGTATCTTCGAGGAGCAACCACTTGAACCGAAATAAAATGAAAGTGGAAATAGAATCCTCGCCGTCCGTAAAATCTGGCTGTGTACGGTCGTTAAAACTCGCCGTAATTCGTTTAATTGAAACGCCAATTTCATCGAACTCATTGTCGAACGCTACGTATCGACCCCGCGGCCTCGTCCAATATCCTCTGCTGAAAAAAATTATTGCATCGCCGCGATACGGCGATTAATACTGGACCGAACAACGGAGCTAATGAAACGAGCGATGCGCCTCCCGATATAGGATGCCACTACATTGAGCGCCGGTTAATGGCTAAAATTCCATAAAACGAAAGCGAGAATCGCGTGTGTGGCGACTCTAAGCACCGTAGAGGAATCCGTCTTCTTTAGTGGCGGAGGCTGGGTCAGCAGCCGCGATTCGCAGCTACTTTAAGGCTCCGACGTCTTTTTCCACCCGTGAGATTTACCGAGAAGACCGAGAAGGAACAAGAGCGGTTCGTTAATCCCGCCGGGAAAGGGAGAGAGATGATGCTTTTTGCCGCTTGTTCCCGTAGGATACGTGCGGAACGCACGTTCCACCGAGACAGTCCCGGCCGAGCTTTAATTATAAAGCGACGATCAGGAAGGGTGATAATTTCGAGACGTTAAGTCACGTTTGTTCTACGGCAATTTATTTATTAACGGTTAACGATTACTTCGCGGGCGCGATTAACGCCGACCGGAGAGGGATTACCGATGCAAAAAGTCTCAGGTGGGATATTCTTTAACGATCGCTACGACCTCGCTTCTTCGCTGATTGAGTTCTTTCCTTCGGGTTTTCTGCTCCCCGCAGGTGCATTCGTGGTAAAAAAAAGGTAGAGTGCTTCTAATGAACAGAGTTCTAGGTACACTCTCAGAAAAGAATTCTAGATACAATACTATTAGGATCGAAATAAGGCCAATCATATTTAGTATTAAAAGAAGAATATTTTAATCTTAAATAGAGGAATTCTTGAATCTAGAATAATTCTGAGAAAATTAGAGGGATAGCATCAAGATTATTTTATTCTAGATTTAAGAATATCTCTATTTAAGATTAAAATATTCTTTTTTCTAGAAGTCTAATTTAAGAATTCCTTTATTTAAGATTAAAATATTCTTCTTTCAATACTAAATATGATTGGCCCTATTTCGATCCTAATAGTATTGTATCTAGAATTCTTTTCTGAGAGTGTACTCCTAGTTACAGAAGCTCTTAATGATGGACTACATCGATGGATGTATTGATACACGGATCGTGCGAGATACATTCTTTATCGATAGATCTTCAACTCCAGGATCTTGGATCACCGGATGATTGATCTTTCAGAATCTATTGAACTTTTAGCTTTTAAGTTTATTGGATCTTTTTTCACTCTCATTTTTTCATATCGTTAAGCGTTTTTATTTTTCTAACATGTATTGCGCAATCTAAATTTTTAAAGGACGAATTTTAATTTCTCTACTTATCACTATAAATTCAATCATACCGATTACTCCTTGTTATTCTGTATTAACTTATTATCCTAGAATTTTATCACATTATTGTATATATTTTTATAGCACGCTTAATTATTTTAGATAAATGGAATTCCTTAACGTATAGAAGTAATGTATCAAAAAATAATATTTATTTTCGTCCCCGTTCAGTTATCAAAAGTTCATATGATGTTTCAATCCTCTACAAAAAGAGATGTTTAAATTCAAGATGAAGACATAGCTGAATGGACAAAGATAGCGGCGCAGCATACAAAAATACCAGCCTGACGATGAATATATTCGTGTCAGGAGAGATAAAAGAAAACGAATACTCGGAGCTTGTCTGCGCGGGAGAGATTCTCGTCGTCGACGATGTGGTAGGAGCGGGTTACCTTTGAAGATCGGTATCGTTGCCAATGACAAAAGTTCGTCCCGTCTTTCATTCCGAACCTATCTCAACTGTAGACTTTTACCGTCGAATAATAGATATTATCAGAGTGAAATCTGTCTGTTCCTTCACGAAAATCATAATAGATGACACGTACGTACATTCTCATACTTTTTTAAATGATAAATTGTACTCGTATGTATAAATATTTTCACGTGCACATGCAGGATGTAATTTCAAGCTTTACATATTTCATTTGAATTTCTATACAATTTGCGACAAAAGATAACGAACTAAATCGAATATTTCTGGGTTGAGATTGTTTTTTCCTTGGCCTTCTGACTTGCGAATTAATCTAAATTGAGATCGCAATTACTGCCATAAAATAAAACGCAACCAAATAATTAACAAGCTCAAATTAATCGCATAAAGTATATCCGCCATCTGTAAAAAAAGGCCACACAAAACGAAACCTTTTTAATAAAAGAATCCGATGATATCGCACCTTGATTCCTTCGCGGACAGGTATGTTTTATAATCATGCGAGGCTATTACATCGTGCTCCTTCGCGTATACGCCTACGTAGTAATAATACGTGACTTTCGGCGATGAGTTACGTCGCGGGCGAGCGGCTTTTCGAGGTGGGCGCAGGCGGGTGCGGTAAATCCGTCATGGGACCGTGACAGATTCACCTTTGTCAGGGCGGAGAGTAAAGGCGAAGAAAGCCGGCGGCGGCGCGACGAGGTGGCGACGACAAGCGGGAAGGAACGGGGCGCGAAAATGTCTCGACATCTGCTACCTCCCTCGCCCGTTGGAAATTATTAATCCCGTCAAAAGTACTAAATCATATCTCTCATGGAGAGGCTCGTGCCTCCGAGGAGCATTTCGAGGACGACGGGGAGGGCGAGGAGGGCGAGGAGGGCGACGTCGTCGTCGCGGGCAGCGAAGGCGACCTTGATTTAGGGTCGTGGAAACCCTTCTTCCTTCGCGGACGGAGAGCGCGCGCGGATCCCGCCGGTGATATTTATGGCTCCGGAAAGTATTTCGTTCGAGTGTAGAGATTCCTCGGGGAGACGCAATCGCGCGGGACGCGAGCGAATTTTTCATCGGGCGCAATGACGAGAGCGCTAATACGGACGCTTGTTTATGTCTTAATTCTTCCCTCGTCTGGGGAAGGGGGAGGGTTAACCGCGGCCCGAGGAATAGCGCTTAATATCCATCGTTTATATCTTAATCTGGTTACCGTGTAATGGACGCCTCCGGGTAGCGTCCTGCTTTTATGATAAACCGTTCCGAAAATGGAGACACGCGAGGGGCTAAACTCTGCAGAAGATGGGGGCGCGGTACAACGGACAACGGGTACATTACTAACTGTCATGCTGTCACGATAAGAACCACGATGCTTACCGTGCGCAGCAACGCGTGTTAAGAAGATAAGCCCGTTTGATGAAGACGTTCAGGGGCTCGATTCTCTAACGACAAACGTATGCGTAAACTCTGCTCTAACAGAAAAGCTGCAAGCTTATTGGCTAAAAACTATGCGATAGCCAATCAATTTGCAGCCTTTCTGTTAGAGCAGAGTTTGCGCATACGTTTCTCGTTAGAGAATCGGGCCCCAGGGATGACTTGACAAAACTCTTACGATTGACACGGTAAGTAGTCGTTCAAACAACATATGGTTGCATCATCAATTTTCTTTGTCATCAAGTTTCTGTTTCTTTTCTGATTTTTGTTTTGGAGAAAGTTAATTAAACTTTAATTAACCGGGATTTCCAGATACGCAGGGCTTAAATTGATAATCAGTAATCGTTCATTACACTACCGTCTTTCCCACAGCGCTTCGCAGAAATGCAGGGGCGGAGATAACAAGAACAACGAAGAAGGAACGACTTCTGTAATTTGTTCGCTATGCGAGACCGCGAATACCTCCGTCCCTCCGTGCCCTTTTGTTTTACACAGATCGTCCCCTTTCGGCGCGAATCCACCGGGGACCGAGAGAGAACCGGCAATTCGGCGACGGACGGAGCCTGCGGGGACCGGCGCGGCAGAGGCATTCCCCGACAGGCAGGGCGCGTTGAAGCAGAGTAGAGAAATGCACGAGAAAATATCACGCTTAATGAATCGCTCCTGTGCACTGACCTCATCTCGCGCAGTAATGGAATTTCAAAACACGCGAAACGCGCCTCTCCGTCGCACGTTCTCGACACCCTGTCGCCCCGTTGCGGTCGCCTGTCACCTTCCACTGCCACGACCATCTTGCTGTCCGTGGCTTGACGTTAATGTCGAATTGCATTTTTCATTCCCTCTTTCTGATTACGGCGGTTATGCAGATGTCGCATTCAACACGGCACTCGAGATGTTCACTCGGAAAAGTCGAATATTTTATCACAAGCTTATTTCATATACTTCTCAAGTTCAACGTCGATAAATATAATATGCAATAATATTAATATTTTTGAGAAATTAATACCTTAGTGACAGTTTTAAAATGGAATTATAATGTAATCAATATTTCTATTCATATTAATATTTGTACGAATAGTGTACCTGAACAATGTTAAAAAGCAAACTTAGATTATTATAGCTTCTACAAAAAGTGCATAATACACGCTACACAACATTTCTTATCGATATTACCCAGCCATTAATATGTGATATTATATGTAGTAACAATACGCGACATAATGTCCGGTGATTACAGATTACTCGTCGTTAACGCGTTAATAAATCAAGAGACACGGTAATGTCTCGCGCCAAGTACACGCGGTTTTAATAAAAACGAAATATTCACATTTATTTATAGTTTTGTTATTTTCGAACCGTTTTATCTTTCTTTTCTTTTCCATAATTTGAATTTTTGGGCGATGGTGTTATTTCTTTATTTGAAATAATTGTTCAGCGAAATACTAGAAAAACTACATTAATAACATCGTTAGTAAATTCTTGATATTTTTTTATGTTTCTTTCGTTTAGAAATAGATCTCCTGTGATACTCCTACTCTTTCTAGTTGCAGTTTCTAAAACAGCTTTCTCTAAAGTTCGTTGTAAAAATTTATTTTTATTCTGATTTTAAAATAAATTCATGAAAGCTACTATAAATATTGGCAGAATTTGTCCGCTGTTTCCTCTTTAAAATTACACTATAATCTTTATATATTTAATTTTAGAATCCATCGTTTCTCCATAAAATAAAAAAAAAGACACTTTTAAAATAAAATAGCTCGGACTATTCGAACCTTCCCACTCTATCATATTTCTGCTTCTACGCGAGATGAGATGTCACATGGGTTTACAACTTTCCACGCGTGGAAAGTTCACGCATGTACTTTGCAAGGCGCACTACGTGTCCAGTTGTTGGAAAATATTTTTACAAAGATTTTTACCAAAAAAGCCGCAAAAAATATCAAAATTCGGAAAAGGCCCTATTCCGAATAATTCCTACAATTTATATTACTCTACACCAATCATCTTCACAGCTAGTCAAGGAGATCCGCAAAAGTTTCGTAACAATTCACGTCTTATAAATACCGGACAATATTTCAAGTAGCGTTATCAAGTATGATCGAGGATGCGCGTGACGGAGCCTTCTCACCCGTTCGGTACATACTAATCAAAGTCGCGCGTAGGATTAACTTAATAGCGATTTAATCGAAAAGCGGAAACGGCCGTTTAACTCTCAGGACTCGATCGGGATCGTGCGTGTATCTATCTTATCGTTAAACAGTTTCTTAATCGAGGTCCGCGTTACGGACTAATTACAGTTGTTGTCGGCTCTACCCCTGCGCGGCTATTATACAATTATTATCACATACGAAACGAGCGCGCGTGATCCGTCGACGACGTTGCGTTAGTAACGGTACACCACAAACGCGACGTAATTTTTAACGCGGGCCTGGGAGACGCGCGTTAAATTACAACGTCGTCCTCGACGCGTTTCAGCAGCCAGCAGCGGCAATAATATCGCGCTTTACAATATCCCGGAGAGAGGAGAGTAAGCAATTCTGAATGACCTGGAATCTGGGAGACATTTTGCCAGATCCGCTCGACATTCTCCGTATAACCGTCCTCCGATCTCATAAGGAAACGGTCTGCGCATCCTCTTACCCATTCCCCACGTCGATTTCTGCTTCGCGACATAATTTACGATAACTATGTGAATATCTTTATGATGTGAAATAAAATCTTTAAAGGCATCGCGAACGACGGAAATTAAAGATAAATGAAACAGTTACTTACAGGATATCTCATGTATAATTCTTTTAGCTAAATGCAGAATGCAGTTATAGTCTATGTATTCACAGATTAATGTGTTTGTCACAAGAGTCGCATGAAAAAACGTGTTATTTAGATACGAGTAGAAATAAATTTGATTTAAACCTTTGTTATCCTACATTACATTCCCATGGACGATCGGATTGCCGCTTCGCGACAAGTCCTCCTAAAGTCCGATTATTTCTGTAAGCCGGTCACGCTTGAAGCAGAGATGTCCGTGGTATAAATTCAGACCAACCTATGGCCGACCCATGTCTTGAATTGTTACGATTCAACAAGCAATATAATCATGTATTTTTTTAGGCTTCAAAAATATTCTTATTCCGTCCAATACCTAATCCTATATAAGCTTTAGTACCAAAATTTTTCTAGAAGAGACTACTAAGAACCTTCCTAACGATCCGATGTTTTACATATTTTTTTATCGAAAGAAACACAATTTCTTAGCTAAACGTAGTATTCAAAGCGGAACTACTAAGGAGATTTTTTTCTTAATCTATTATTATATATTATTTTATATTCAATTATATAAACTATGTAATAATGTAATTAAACTATTTAAGAAAATGCAATAAAGTTCGGTTTACGCAATAAGTCAGCCGAGTAATCAATTGCCGATCATTGCATGATATATTTTATATTTTCACAACGCACACTCACGTGCCAGTCTTCACAACCCGGTCACGTTTGCCTAACGAAAATCCACGGCATTTCGTAACCGTCGTTCCACTAACGGTCTGTTTATGATTGGTACGACTCCCAGGACGGTCGTTCAAAACGAAAGCGGAGAGCCGGAAGCTCGCTCGCACCCTCGTCGAGCGACGTCCGTTCCGAAGGCGCGCCGCGCCGCCCGCGCCGCCTGTTTCGCGCCGCGCGCTTAATTCGGCAGTATCACGAGATATATTAATTAACGATGGGCCCCGGACTTGCAACCCAATTTAGAAACAAGCGCCTTGTTTGCATATACCGGCCGGGGTTCGCGCGGACACCCTCATAGCGGTACGCGCAATCGACTCGATATAAATAGCTTTCGGGCACGAGGGATGGCCAGGAGGGAGAGAGGATATAGAGGTGTTTCGCGCGTTAGAGCCCTCCGTGAGTGTTTAACGAAGAATCCTGCTGTTAGTAGCCCGGCATTAACTCTCTTTCTCTCGCTCTTTCTCTCTCTCTCTCTCTCTCGCTTTCTTATTCCAGCCACTCGAGCGCTTCACCGCCGGAACGCGGGGCCGGGATGCCATCCTTAAATGCCGCGTCCGCACTTTCGGGCAACTTCGACTTCGCAAACAACGTCAGGTTTTCAGCACCCGCCGGTTCGAGCCTCTGGTTCCGTGTAATGAACCTTGGAGAACCTCAAGAGAATTCGAGAGATGAATGAACTCTTAAGATCGATCCTCCCGAGCGACGGAGGACCTGAAAAGTCCTGACAGGGTTACGTAAAATGACTCGTAAAATTTTGTAAATCGTTAAAAAGATGCGAGAGGTTTATCTACAAAAAAATATCAGTTATGTGTTATTATCGAGATATGCTAAATACATTAGGATACTATTCAGAGACATTTCGATACAACATAAATGCGATATCGCAACATAGTATAAAACTAAGCGATCGTACTCATTAGGGAACATTTAATTAGTATGAAATATGTACCTATATAGAACGAGACAAGACAAAGTCAGGTCGTATCATGTACTACACACAACGCGATATCATAAAGGATTAACGGATTGCCCGCGATAAGCGCGAGTAGGCTCTCCGTTCGTCGCCCCCATCTTTCAGCTCCACTAATAAGCTCAATCGTCCCTATAATAGCTCCCGATGCGCGTGAATGCAAATAATTCCGTTCCCTCGTATTTCAAGGTAGGCTTTGAGCGAGAAAGCGTCGCGCAAAACGTAAGCAACAGCTATGTAGTGAATACTTATTTTATTTATTTTTTTTTATGTAATGCGCGAGTTGAATTCGCAATCAGATTATCGATCACCGGCAGAATTGTACTTTTATGAAATCGTCGTCCGCGGATTTCAGATTACGTTCGCGGACGACGCGGGTCCGGGGAATTCGTATCGAGCGTTCTTGCGCTTTTGCGGTTAGCGATGCAATTAGTGCCTGTACCTTATGCATTCAACTAGCTCCGAGTCGCCCGGGGACCTCGCGGAATTTCTGACATAGCGCGCGTCTGGCGCGGCGTAGCGACGGAATTATAATCGCCGGCCGAGCGGGCATATTAATTGCCCCCGAGCAACATTTCTTAAAAGCTTCAACCGGAGCCCCGACCCGTTTAGCCGTATCCACGTCGCAATTAAATTTCAATATGTGTAATTATATCCGATCCAGCATATTATATATATTCCAGCACAGATCCGCGGTGCGTAACATGTACGGGAATAATTTGGCAAATGTTACATAATTACAGGGCACCGTCGGGACGTTTAATCCCTTCGCTTTCACTAGTCACTTATACGACGACATAATACATTTATGTAATGTCGCGTCGAATTATAGAACTCAATTGGTAGGGGATTATAAATCATGCTGTGAATACGGACTCATGAATATTATAAGATCATATCGGGCACACATAAATATCGTATGCTTAAAAAATATTATCATACGATTGAGTTATAGAAGATTAAAAAATTCATCGCTAATTACAATTGTTGCGGTTTACACAGGCTGACTTATTGCATCGGCTGAATTTCACTGTACTCTATTGCAAATGTAAATTAAGAATAATAAAAAAAGTACTCGTACAGATTTATGCGTTACGCTGATCCGAGGTATGTCTAATTGCCATTGCAACTCATGCGATATATAATCTTAAGGATATATACGTGTTAAGATCGCATGATCAAGTACGCCTGATTGTATACTGTGCTCTTTGAAAAGTTACTTTCGATCTCAATCGTATAAATGTTACTATACGATAAATTGATTAATTGCAATTATTGCAATATTTGGCAGGTATTTGATTAAATTAGAACTTGTGATATTATATTATAATATTATATTCCTAATTATGTAAAATATTTACGTTATAAAACCATATAAATCATTTAAGTCAACCAGGAAATTAATAAATATAATATATTCCCTTACATGACGTATTCAAGGAGCAACATTTTCGTATTCAATTTGAATTCAGTGATGCTGTAATACAATTATGAAACTTTCGCAACTTATGCAACCTATATGGGATTCAGACCTTGGCGTTACAACGGTTGCATTCCATTAAGCGTCTGTTTCAGTTCGCACAGTAGATATACTACTGCTTCCTTTACATATGATCATCCTTCTCTTAGAAAATTTTGAAAGAAAATTTATTCGCAACCTATTTAAATATTCAAACTTTATTTTGTACACTGTATGATAAATTTAAATAATTTGAATTCCAATATAGCTCTTTTTTCTTATCATTTTTTGTCTTTAATTGATTTTCCTCGAAATTTTGTCGTCGATTACAACATTTTCAGTATTTTTATTTTATTTTTGTAGTGTGAAAATAGCTACGTTTAAAAATTAAAAAAATCCAATTAATTCGGTTGAGATTTGGCCTTCAATCACATATAAATTTGATTTCTCTCACTCATTAAACCACTATGGCTCTCCCTATCTAGACCCGTTTAGTTCCCTAAATAGAATTTTCGTTGAAAAGGAAGTCGAACGCGGCGCGGTGGCGGTTCGACTAAAGCGCTTTGAATCTTATCGTGTGAATGCTCGTCGATGGCGACACGAAAATAAGGCGAACCGCGAAGGGAGACATTGATTCGGTTAAGCAATTAAATTTGGGTACCCCACCCCGGGTACGTCCCAGAGGAAGACTTTTTCCTGGGTCTACGGAGAATCGCGGGTAAATTCGCCCCGCAAACAGGATATGCGGGGGACAAGTTGCGGCGTTATCTGAAATTTAGGGCGCAGCCAGGGCGGAAATTGAGCCAAGGCCGTGGCTGGGCTTTCCCGCTTTACGCGGGATATATGTCGCAGCGTCATAAATTCAAGAGCTTTCGTTCGAATCACGGTAAGCTCTTTCTCTCTTTCTCTCTCTCTTTCCCTCTCTCCTTGTCGCTGGATGAAAATCAAGTAAAAGCTGCTCGTATCTCGTTAAATTTGAATACGGTGTTTAGTAATAGATGAAGCTTAAACCCTTTAACACATATTTTATCTGCAGTTTTCGATAACAAAATAAACCAGTTATGTATGAATCATAAAAGGGTATTAAAGTATTTGTCCTATGTTATTATTTTACGATGCAGATGCCACGCTTTAACCATTCTCGTGTGTTTACATAAATTATTGCAATTAATTATATCTGATAATTTATTTGTCTTAAATTAAATCATAAAAGATTTTAATTATCTAGTATAATCTCCTGAAACTGTTTCTCCAAATTCAGTTATTTTGCATTCACTGATCTTACTTTGTGCAAGATCTTTTATTTTTAGAAATAAAATGATGCTCTGTGCTATCGCTGCACATGAAAAATCTATCTAAAATTTAGTTCGTTAAAATTATATTACGGTTTGCCTCGACTAACTTTTTCATAAAAAAGCTGTCTTTTCTAACATGGTACAATTACCATATTAGCTTGTATTACTATTATTTGAAATTTATAGACATTATATTCATTATAAGCGATGTTTGCTGTCGGACTCAAGTGCAACTAAACACAAACGTTTCACGGCAAGTGGTATTTAGCCGCGGATCGGGGGGAGCAATCTCGCGAAAGTAGCGCGTATAAAGCGTAGTGCCGGTATTACGCGTCGGCTCTTCGAAGCTCGAACGAACGATCTGTCTCGCCGCGACTATGCGGGGAGACAAAGAGAGAGAGAGAGAGAGAGAGAGGAGAGAGAAGCGGTACGGTGTGCGGTTCGGTTTACAGCTCGAGGGCCCGGTCGCGAGGGCCGTAATATAGGGGCTCGAGCATTTAGCTTATCGCGACCGACTATCTACCGGTGGCATACGCCCACGTTGGGGCGCTTTTCCACCCCTGCGGGCGGAGCTGCGTAACGCGCTTGTGTGGGAACGGGGGCGACGGCGACGGCGGCGGCAGTGAGCCCTTAAATCAGGCCGCAGCCTCCGGCGCAACGCGATGCGACGCGAGGCGAGGCAACGGCGTACGTTACGTCGGGACTTTCGGTTATCGCGACTTCCAACTGCCGACCCTGGCCAGAGATAAGATTAACGACGAATTAGAAGAGCTTACTCACCGCGACGCGACAATCTCGTTGAAATCATCGGTATAGCCAAACCACAGTTGTTACTAATGTCTTCATTCCGCTTATTGGCGCGAGACTCGCGCGCTCGCTGCGGATTCCGGGGATTTCAGCGAGATGAAATCTGCAGCCCCGCAGGCGTGCTACGTTGTACTTGCGTCTTCTGAAGGAAGTGCAATTACATGAGTTTATCGCGGCCGCGCGCTCGAAGATAGGCCTTTAATTTTAATGGGAAGTCTTCTCATTAAATACGATTAACGGCGGCTCCAGGTCTCATTAAGTGGAATCTAGAGTGTAATAAAATTGGCACGAAAGGGCTCTGTCCGGATATCGCGGCGTAAGCCCCCGCTGTTATTACCAATATCTTTATTCGCGTGTATGACACGTTTTACGTTCATCTGTCGTGAATTCAATCCGCGATTGAATGAGATGAAGTCTACGTAGCCGGGAGATACCCCGTCGTATCATTACGTTGCTTACTTTTACGCGAGGCGCAATTACATAACTTGTCGTTGTCACTCGTTGTCGCTCGAGGATAGCGATTTTGTGTTAATAGAATGTTTTCCCGCGAAGAGGAGAGCTGTAAGGTATAATAAAACTTAATAGCTACTCAATACTCTTATTTTATAAGTACTTCTAAGATTACGTCCAGATTTTTCCGTATAACGACACGGTTCTTCAATCCCGCGATATTTTTATAAGATAAATAACATGAGAAGGGATTACAGTCACTTTGGTACATGTTGTCACATAACAGATCACGCTAGCCACGTTTCCCGCGACACCATTAATCCTCGAATCTCCTAAACGAACGCGCGGTTGTTTAACGTGCAAACAGTAATTACGGCCGAATTTCCTGGAACGTGAGTTGAACGAGACACAGCATCGAACGAGAAAGGGAGCGAGAGAGAGAAAGAAATCGAAAAAGCTGACGTGGCTCTTACATTCATCTAATAAGAGTCGTTGATCTGTTTTCCTACGCCTACACGCTTCGTTTCCCGCCCACGAGATGTTCCCGTTTAATTGGAACGACACGTGACATCGATACAATATTATCGATTTGTCAAGGGGAAGAGAGCATCGGGCTTTACGATCAGTCGCACACACATAGTATATATCCCGAGACGAGATAAATTGGCTCTCCCGAGGCCGGTTTGCCTCTCGTCTTAACGAAAACGGAGAAGAGCCGCGAAATGCCGGCATAAAATGTCAGCAAATGTTGAACAACGGGCACAGTGATTTCTTACGGGCCACCCTTTACTCATTCGATGTGACGGGACCGAGACCGTTCGTTCATTCCGCTCGTATTCTCGGTCTCTCCCCCGCCGTTCGGACATCTCGGGCCACCCCTCGGGGCATTGAAAGGCAGCTGCTTACGGCGCGCGTAAAATACGAGCAGCAAACTATTACGAGCGCCACGTTTCGCAGCCGATCGATCGGAAGAGCGAGAGAAGGAGGGAGGAGAAGGGAGTGCGTCGTTATTTACGCCGGATTGAATATACGCGACATCGGATGGAAGTGGTGGAACGCATTAACGGACGAAGGTGGATCGTTGAAAGTGAGGCACTTCATTCATCGATGTTGTTAGCGAGACCACCGCGTTAAGCACGAAATTAAAAGGAGGCCGACGAGTAAACTTAATGAAGATTTTATACGAAGCAAGCTGTAAATGTGCCATGCTTATCAGAATGCTATATATTGAGCTATTCAATTAATTCGCGTTTAAAGCACGTATCTAAAGAGCACGAATAATGAACGGAACATAGAATGAATGACTAAATAAATCGATGTTCATAATAAATAAAAACTATGCAATCTGTATAATTATACGATTTTAATTTTAAAGCCCAAAATATTTGGTATTTCTTGAAATTCTTATATCATTCAAACAAATATCAAAAAAATTTTATTTAGCATTTAACATTGATTAAAAAATTTATGCAAATGCGATAGTTTTCATTTTATTTTATTTTCATATTATGTTACATTTTTATTTTATTTTATTTTATTTTTTTGCTAAATAAATAATTCTCTTATTGCTGCAACTAAAATAAAGTTGATACGATGATGCACGAATCTGTAGCTAGCTAATGTAAAAAAGAAGAGTAGGGTGAAGTCACCGTAGGTCGAATATATGGCGGATCTCGATGGGCGCAGATAGGAGAAATGGCGGTAAAGTCGGATTTAATAGAGAGTTCTTGTGCGAGCTTATGCCGTGTCGGTGCTGCGTGTAACCCCGAGACCTGACGTCGGCATATTGCATTATCGCCCGACTTATGGGATTCCATATTCAATATGGATAGTAGACCGGGAGGTCGGCGGGCCCGAACGATCCCGGAACGATCTCCGAAGGTGGAGCGTATTTCAAACTCGACGGCTCCTTACGACTCGGAAAGGACCGGGCGACGCGGGTTCTACTTGCGAGAAGTATATAGTATACTATATTACATCGAGCGATATGACCCATACGTCAGTTCACGAAGGGACCCCGGCGAACTTTCAAAGTGAGAGGCTTATATACTGACGTCGACGTACCTTCAAGCGACTTTTCTACTTTACAATGTCGAAGAGACTGCCGTGCGACTTGCGGAGCGACAGTAGCAATGGTCGATCGTTAACAATAAATAAAAGTATTTTTCATTTAATTTATATTTAACATGTATAAAATATTATATATACACCGTGGTTTTAACATTATTTTTTGATATTAAACAAGTTTTAATCACTTAATCCAGAATCGATATTGTAAAAACAAAGTGCATGAAACTGTGCAAAAGTATAAGATCTTACATTGTTTGTATAAAATCTATTGCTTTTCAATGTTAATATAATGTTCTACTGCAAAAAGCGAGATAAAATTTAAATTAAGTTAGTAAAGACACAACTGCAAGAAAATATGTGACTTTTAATGCGTAATATATAATAAACAATGTGTTTGCAGTGTCGAAAATAAAATAAAATAAATCGAATCGGAACGTGGAACAATATGTTATAAAGACAGGAGAAGAAAAATGAAGAAATCTCGTGAGACTTGAAGGCATAGAAGTGCTTTCGACTCGTGTAGTCGACGCCTGCAGCAAACCACTTCGACAGCTTCATGCATCGCAGTTTGCCTGCACGTAGGAGCATCCTTTCTATATACAGGGTGTCCTAACATAACTGTACGAATAGATAATACTATGTTATTTCCAATAAAATTCGCAATAATTTTTTTTGTCAAAATATTTTGTCATTCCTACCCTATTTTTATTTATGCTCTTTATCTATTACAAAAAGCACATATATATTGAAAGTTTTGTTATCAGAAATAGTGTGAATAAAATAAAATTCCACTATTCTATTTACAGTAAAAAATTATTTTATGTTCAGCCAAATGCAAGTTTAATTCTATTTCGTTCGAGCTTCGTTAAATAATGTGACCTAAAAGAGCTACGAAATGGAATACGTTCTTTTATAGCAATAACCCGATATGTATATTTATTATCCGATCCAGAAATAAAACCCACTCCGTCGTCTATTAAATAATCCACCTGTAAAGGGCCCGTTTCGCCATAATCGGACGCTTATTGCAGCCTACGCGATTTACCGATGCCACCGTATGGTGCATGGCGCAGATAAATAATGCCGGGAAGAAACAGATGCAAGCTGGGGAGAAAACAGAGCCTGCGGGTGTTTGTAGTATCGGACTGGCTTACTTTTGCACCCTTGGTACGCGACTCTCTACTTCTCCGCGTTTTTGTACATCACGTACGCCTATATTGCGTCTCGATCGATATACGTCAAAGTTATCTATTTATTTAAATTAATAGTTGTTTGATTTTATAGATATTGAAATTTTAGCAATGTCATTCTGTTGTTTCTTTTTGCAATAAATATTAACGCTATTATACTTAACAAATTGATAGAAAATAACAATTTCATATTCGATCGTTAAACCTTGATCTTATTTATTTGTAATCTTTACAGATCTGTTTTTCGTTCTTAAAAAAAATTCTCAGGGATAGACATTTCGTAAATGATCACGTTCCTGGTCAGTTGAATACTCGCCGAAATTATATGAGAAACGTGCGTATGGTTCTGAAAGGACGTCGTCCGAGACGTCGATGAAGGCGTGCGGAAGGTGGACGAGGGCGGACATCGTGGGGTTCCGAGCGGCGCGGCGCGTTATGGTCAACGCGCTCGCTATAATAAAACTATTCCTGTCGTGGCTTACGCAACAGGGGTGGCGGCGGGCGGGGAGGGTCCCGAATCCCGTAGGATATAAATGCCGCTCGGGGTGTTTCCTTCACTGGACCGTGGTCGGCAGTCCGCCACCTCCTGCACCTCCGCGTAGATTCAATCACGACCCCTCCGACTATACCGACGAAACTCGCGTCTCGAATACCAAGCGGACCTTCTCTTCCCGGAGTCCTCCCCCTGCCCACCCCTGGCATTAGAGCGTCCCGTCTTTTTTGATCGTGACGAGAATCGCGTTTCCCGCCCGGGAATTCACCTTGCGCTCGTTCGCCCAGCCCACGATCTCGACAACGACGACGACGGACGGAATTTTCTCGCCCGTTTTTGTCGGATCCGGTTAAACGTCACGGAGAGGCCGCTTTAGAAATCGCGCGCCTCGAAGGTCGCACGTTGAAAGAACTTTCCTACGGCGATTATAATGGTTAAGCGAAACGTGGCGCATAATTCAGATCACAGCCGAGGAAGCAGTCGATCGATTTAAATTAAATCAGATTAAATTAATTTACTACTCTTGGTCCTTCATTAAACTTATACGCTGAGTTTAGACACTTAATCAAGATCAAGATTCTTTCTAATTAGAAAAAAATATATTTTTAAAACAGTCGTTCTTCAAAACGCTGATTTGGGAATAATTTGAATTAACACTTCATACTTGATTCTAAGTATTACGCGATAGTTTAAAAACACGAGGGGTGACATATTAACCTTTCTGCACTTTTCTATTTTACTGTTCGTGAGCGATATATCCGCAAAGTGTGTTTTATCCACGAGACAGTTAACATAAATCGTATTCGAGACAGTCTACCGAGGGTTATTAAACTAAAGTCCAAGCCCACAGGAGAAAAGCGGCGCGGCGTCGAAAACCGACGCTTCTACTTATCTAGGGGGAACAAAACCACTCGTTTGCACGCACACACAGATTTCGTGTTCGCACACTGAAGCACGCACGCACAAACGAAGAGCGGTGCCGATCGATTTTCGCGCACTCTGCTTTATCTCCTCTCTACCTCGGTCGGTCCTTATATTGTTCCTGCGGCTTCTTCGACACGACTTAGCGGAGCCGTAGATCCAATAAGACGTTTTTTCCCGCGAAGTTTTGGCCCGCGGCCGCTCAAGTTTCGATGGGAGTCTATCGTCTGAATACCAAGTACCTGGTCTCACGCGCTTCCCGAAGGGAAGCGAGACGAGGGGATCAGAGCGAGATCAGCGGGTCCCTAGGGACGCCCGTTAGAAAAGAAAGCGATCGCCCGCACACGCAATTTTGACAGAACTGGGAATTTTTATTGATAGCGAACTCCTGCGTGGCCCCGGATTTCGGGATTCGAACGATAACGTATTTGCAAACGTACGTTAGATGCATGCCAGCATGCATGCGAAATACACGGCCAAAATAACGTATTGAACGATTCGAGTTTTGCGAAGCAAATTCTTACAGTCGTATATCAAAACTTTTTAAAAAATATCGATAATGTTGGATTAAATTAGTTTTCAAAAACTTCAAATTAAACCATTTATGATTTTGTACGTATTCTTACATTCATACATATATCCGCATATCTAGCGATAATTATTTAAATCTTGAAGCTAAACAATGATGAGAAGCCTGACATATTCCTCGATATAAACTACTGCATGATATTTTGTCATTGGAAACGATTAAGAAGCTCCTGGAGCGAGTCGCGGATTCTAAATCTCGCGAAGCGATCGAGAGGATTAAGCGCGAAGCGGCGTGAATTAATAGCTCGTTTTGACTTCATCTAAAGTTAAATTAAGATGGATTATCGAAATAATGCCGTGGGCCGAAAGCCGAACGAAGCCGGCAGTGTACGCGGTAACGAAGGGTCTGTGTGCAAACGAGTTAATACGCATTATTCTCAACCGTGAGAGAACGCAAAATCTACGAACGCGCGCGAACGGGACATTAGTTTGCCGCGCGGAGGATTACCGGTAGCTGTATCTCGTCCTTAATCCTGATTTAGGGATTCCGAGGCGCATCTTCTCGGCAAGAAGCCTGTAAACGTATCGGTACCGTCGCACCGGTAGGAGACGACTTAAATTACCGTCGAGGACTAGAGGAGCGTTTTACGTCTTTGTTTGATTTGCGAGATAATTAAGAAGATTCATACCTGTGCATGCACGCTCCATGTGCATACCCTGCTATTATACCTTTAATATATATTTAAAGATTTATCAAGAATTGTACAAACGATAGGAATATTGTATATGTATATACCGATATGTAAATGTATTTGAGAACGCATTGATTTGTGCATATGTGAGCGGCGACGTGCGCGAACTTGTAGATACGAATGTATCTTGTATCCTTGGATACGCGGACAGTTTGAGCACACGGATTTTGCTTATCTATGAATATCTACATTTCCAAGAGCGTGGTTATCTCGAATTTATAGACGCGGAACTTTATGTAGGGTTATAAGCACCGCACAGCTCGCGGCTATATGCAGATACATACGTGAGAGTGCATGCGTCATGTGTATCTCTGCGTATTGCCGCATGAACTTGCAGAGTTCTAAATTTATATTCTGTGTACGCATGATATATATACTTTTTGCGCAATAAAGTGGATAAATAATTAAAGGGAGCAGCCTATGGAGAGGTATAAGTTTCAAGCGGCTTAGATCCGACTCGACAGCCATTTGGCAGTCACAAGGGCCAATTAAGACGGATCGGGTACTTCGCGTTACCTTTGACGAGGGCACGGTAACCGATACCGACGAGGACTGTGGCACGAGAGAAGAACGGGATCGACTTATGGGATTTCGAGGCCGCGTTAGTATCAGGTGCTTTAGAACTCTCACACAGTTCGCGATTTACGATCGGCGTATCGCATGTGTCTGGCAATAACGCCGCTTGAAATTTCGAACTGAGTGCGAGCTTAGGGGTCGTTTGACGTATAAACGCGCGTCGACCAAGCGTCGAAAAAGCGTCGAGCGGTAAATAGTACCGGCGTTTTCAAGATCTTAACTATCGTAGGGATAAAATCACAAATTCAAAAGTGTGTGTGCTAGTCAATTTTTAACAAAAAAATTTATTAAAATAAAAGATTATATAAAAAAGAATTTTTTAACTACGATCTTATTTAAATACTTATGTAATTGTTAAATTTAATTTGTAATTTGTTCTTGATATGTACATTTATCTTGAAACATCCCACGTACAAGAGTCCTACTTAATGTGTTTCGGTATCGATCGTCAGGATGAATCAACACCCATCGTATAATGGGCGCTCTACTATAAGCTGTTTGAAGGAACATAAAAAAGTCACGCGCATCGCAGGAAAGTCGAAAGTATACGTTACAATGGCGATATGATTCATGGGTTTATTCGTTGGAACAGAAATTCGAAGTCGCATCCAGCTAATAGAAGAGAAGAAAAAAACGTCGTTTTGCACGAGCTACGCCATTGGGTTTCGCGGAGAGATTTACCTCACGTTCGCGAATCCGATGCGGGAATGTCGCACGTTCGTCATCCGCCATCGCAGCTGTTCGCCGATGGTGTAGTAGGGTCCTTGCGAGAAGCGACGCATCCTTTCCACGCGCCGGGTCTTCCTCCTTCCGATATCTCGTAGCGCCCGATCGAAGCCTCAGAGAAACCAACGTGAGCGACGACGCAAGGGTGACGCGCGCCATGATCCAAGGGTAGCAACCCCCGCGACGGCGCCCACCCTCCGACTCCGCGTCCACGTCACGGCGACACTTCCACGCGAGACAATATTATTGTTGTCGGGTGATATAGGAGTGTCAGGACGCACTTGATGCACATTGCGATCGGGTTTGCGCGTTGCTGGTGGCGGGAGGACGAGCGATCAACTATGGCGTGTGCGGATTTGTGGACGCGTGAATCGTAGATGCGTAGATTTATGGATACGCGGATCGCAGACACGTAAATTTATCGTTGCGTCTGTATAGAGGAGTCGAACACGTCGATTGTAAGATTTATTGTATTCACGACTGCATAGATCGTTGAAGCACGAATTCGCGGGTGGAGATTTGCGTAATAGACTCGCGAATATCCGCAAATTAAGTTCGGTATTTCTAAATAAAAACGCGTACCCGCTTGTAGATGTATACGATTTTACGCGACGCGTGAATTCGTGGCTGCGGGTTTCTAAAACAAGGTCGGAGAGGAATAGCAAGGGGGTGAGGAGGGTGCGAGGATTAGTCGATGTGCAAATTTGCCGATAAACGCGTTCGTACGCGTGAGATGAGACGTATGTAAACGTGTGTGCCACGCTCGATCGACGCGCGCGAATCCTACGAGTGCGGCCGAAATAAAAATCGCGCAGACCGGTTACGACTCCGCGATTTTGCGTTTTATTTTTATTTTTTTTATATCCGTCCGAGACGCACAGCCACCGAGGCGAACGGGTAAGCGTCGGGCGAAATACTAGCGACGGCCGATATCGGGGGTGCAGTCGTAAGGGCGCGCCCCTCGTTACGAGCCCCCTGTAAGCTAGAGCCCGCTCGCGCGCGCGTGTATATATGCACGCGCGTGTATACACACTCGATGCCCGTGTCCGCACGAAGGGCTCTCCCCCGACTTGCCGTTGCCTGTGTTACGGCCGCAGCTCGTCCTCCCTGTCGCGGCTATGACTAATAAGAACTAGAAGACCGTGTCACACGACACGGGCGCATCGCACGTTAAACGATGCGAGCGGATCGTGTTATCCTAGTCTCGCATCAGGGGTGACCAAGGACAATTCTCTTAAACTTTGTAAAAGTCGATTGTAAATTACACCTCACTGACGCTAGATTCTATAGTTAACATATGAATTCTTTATCGTTCTACTTAGATGTAAACGAATCGCGAAGTCAAGTTGCGAATAAGCAAAAATTTGACGTATCGATAAATAAACGATTTAAAACATAATCTTTAACTATTCTTAATTTTCGGATCTTTAATATAACATATACTGTTTCCTAAATTTCATATTTTTTACTGAATATTCTTTCATTATTGATTTGTTTATAACCAAGAACAATTTTAATTTAATGACACTTACAGAATAACTAATTCCGCTCTGATAAAGATAATAATAAAACTATTAAAAATGTCATTTGTTCTGTGTTATTCACAACACAAAAAATAAAATATTTTAAACGGTAATTAAATTTTTACGTCGCCGATACAAAACTTTTTTATTGATTCGAAGGCATCACCTAAATCAAAGTGGATTCATGGGTATAAAAGAAGTTTAGAGCTTGATCCTCTCATATCAGTAAAAAAAACATAATAAAATTCAGAAAATAAAATAGTAAAGTATAAAACGATTTTATGTTAACAAATGCCAACTCCATGGAATATAAATCTGTTTTCATTTAATTTCTTATAAGCTTCATACACACCGGGGTGTTAAAACACGCGGTATCGCAATCGGCGTTGCAACAACCTCAGCAGCATCGGGCGCAACCCCGATTTTCACCCTTTATCCCTCTCTTTATCCCGCCCGCTTAGATGGGCCATCTCGCGTCGCCCTAGCGTTTTCCTCTCGCAGGCGTGCGAGCGACGCGTTTTTATCGCGCGCACCATATGCACGATATATATATTCCAACCCCCGGAACGGTTAGTACATCAAATTTTCTCCTAGAGGAGAAGAGAGCCCCATGTGTTGCGCGCGATCGTCGTTCGGATGTGTGTAAAACGCGAATCGAGATTCGCGTCGCGTCCCACGACGCTCGCGAACGATCCTTCGGAAGAAAAAGTGTCGCGGCTGGAATTGGCGTTGTGCGCGTTCGATCCCACCGAAATTGTCTCTCGTTCCGCGAGAACGACATCGAAGCTGCAATTTGCATTTTCAAAGAATACGTTCTATATTTTTCTCACGTTACTCGCAGGATATTTAACGTTGCGCTATATAAAAGAAAAGCACTTCAAATCTTCATGCTCGGTTTATCTCTTTTTATCTCCTTAATGACAATTGCATGATAATAAAAGCTGGCAAAAAATAATATCAAGTCAAATATGAAAAAGGTTAAATGTAACAGCATCAAGAGGTTCTTCACTGATGCATGTGTTATCAATTATAACGCGTCAGTGCACAGAAAAGAAGTGTCATGTGTTAATTATGATGTATACGGCCTGCTTCGTTCCTCAGATTTACTTCCTCGCCCACGAGTATTAAAGTTAGCTAACAGGAACTTCGCATTTTACGGCAATTACGTATATTACAGCACATGCGTGTCGCATAATTTCTCCACCCTGTAATTTCAAAAGTCCAAGCGTTGCGCTCTCCCCTCGTGAGGTTTCGACGGCGTTACTCTTTTTTTTTCGCCAAACATCAGAAGTGTCAGCGAAACGTCCGGGCGCAATGAATCGCGGAAAAAAACGGATGACATGGAACAATGCGATAAGCGTGAAAAAGCGCGAGTCGACCGACGGGAACGTCGATTTGTAAATGGTGTTGCAGGTGGATCTCTCCTCGTCGCATTTTCCGGAATTAGCAGCGAGAGCGAAAGGGAGAGACCGGCTAGACAGATCGATGGCTATTCCGTCTGAACGCGATTACACGAGAACTCTGGGAAACTGATGGGTGTGAAAGCGAAAGTACGGAAGAAGAGAGAACGAAGCAATGGATGGGTTAAGTAAACAAATCAAATATTACATAATTTCATGGTAAAAAATTTCGGTAAAAGGAATGACATTGCAGATAATGCGGAAAAAAGTGAAAAAAATTCTTCTACAGGGACACATACAAGTGAAGAAAACATGAGATGACGTCGCGAAGTTATAGAAAACAGATGTAACAACCTTTGAAAAATCGATGCGTATCAGAAAGTGATAAGGGACGAAAGGAACGTAATAAGTAACGAGGGAGTAAACATTCCGCTGGATTGTGAAAACAAGACAGGGACCGGACTCGTGGAAAATGAGGTAACGAGAAGAGGAAATTCGCCGGGCGCGAGGGGAAGGTCCGAGGAGAAGATCCGACGAGGGGTCGAGCGAAAGGGCATAGGGCTGGAAGAAAAATCACGTCAAATATTTGTTCCCGCACGGTGCCGGGGCCGGTGTCGTCGAGAAAAATCGGCGAATCAAGAGAAACTCTCGCCCGGTGACAGCCAGAGAATCTTATTCGAGACGAACGCGAGGGGAGGACGCTCTCGTCCAATCTTATGATTTCGTTATTTGCCGCAACCCTCGCGCCCTCAGCGACACACGAAATGGGGTATCTCCTGATGCCGCGTGCTGGCGATCAAACGCGTCACGGATTCATGGATTCGTGCACCCACAAATTTAAGCGTTTGTCAAACTCAAACATTGCCGACTGGGGATTAAAACCGGCCGGATAGTCGCCCAAGGCGCTATCGGTCAATCTCTTGTATCGGATGATTTTTTTTTGTTTAACGTGATTCGCTCCAGGACAAGAAATGTTAAAAATATTTCTGAATTTTTATACACATTCGTAAAAAAAAACATGTTTCCCATCGTAATTTTACTGTCTTTTTTTACATACACTGTAAAAAATTTAATGTCCCAGAAAGTCCACTCTAAATTTTGTGTTAAAATAACTCATTCATCGTGTTATTTTTTACATTTAGAAATGTTATATCGACTAAAAAATGTCAGTATAACATTTCTAAATGTAAAAAATAACACGATGAATGAGTTATTTTAACACAAAATTTAGAGTGGACTTTCTGGGACATTAAATTTTTTACTGTGTATCCTTCAATTTCGAAACGCAGATATAACATCGTTAGTAAAATATGAATTATTGTATTTCTCTGATTTATAATACAAATGCAATAGAGAAAAAATGCCAATAAACGAGTGCAAAATTGCAAAAACCGTGAAATAACGCAATCACGAACGCTCATATTCGCTAATTTACATATTTGCAGATTTATATGCTTTCAATCAATATTTCCTATAGAAATCTAGCTGTCTAGTTATCTATGAATCTATATACGACCTGCTATTATAGAATATATCGTTCCGCACTAGTCATAGCTAATCCAGGATACGTCACAGATAATCTCTTTCCCGTAGATTGACGTGACTAAACCGAAGCGTGCAATGCGTAAAGTCCATTATATCGCGGTGTCCATTATATCGTACCGTCTCTCTAAATAAAAAAATGGAAGAGTAGATTTTTCAGAATTCTATTTTTCTGAATTCTAGAAAAATATTAAAATTGTCTTTAATTATGAACACATCGTAAAAAAGTATACTAACTACTTTTTAACGTTCAATGATGAGATTGACATTAAATAAGTTTTCCAATTAAAGTTAACCATATTTATGACGCAGTTAATTTAAACATGACGATTTTGCAATTATAAGCCTTACGTTCATTTGAAACGCGATAAGATCTAAGAGAAATTATATTGAGAGAATTATATTGCGAGGTAAAAGGATTTAAAATTTCATTCCAGGTGAACACGAGAAGGGTTTTTATTATGACTTCTCGCTTGCGTGGGGTGTTCTGCATTGCGGTGGGGCCACCGGAAGGAGACCTCGTCGCACTCGTTGCGTATCGCGGTAGCGCGCCTCTATTTTCGGACAGCGTCGCGCACTGCAGTCCGTCCCGACGTCGGATATTTTTAAGGTTTCCGTTCCGCGATACGCGTCGCAAATCCGCGCCGTTTCGGGAAGGAATCTCCTCGTGCGGTAGATCTGTGCTGCGCGGGAAAGACCGACGGACGACGCGTCGCGTTGTCGAGACGCAATATTTTTCACGACAGTCTCGCCGCCCGTCTCGAGACTTCCTTTCATCGTCGTGACTTACGGTGCGACGCCGTCGGCTCGCACCGGGAAACGGACGATTCCTCCTATTCACATTTTTACGACTTGGGCTATGTGGGGCTTTAATTGAACCGTGGCGTATCCTGTGCCTGCGAGTCATTCTGCGACGGGCAAGCTCGTTATTACGCTTGCATATTAATCCTCGGCGCCGCGGTCGAGGACTACATGCAGCTGCCAGAGGAAATATCTCGGCTCGATGTCGATCGTAGATTTAATCTTGAAGCCATTCCGAAGTGACTTTTTGCCAGATGCGAAGATAATTCAAAGTCTTGTTAGGCCGTTTGATGGCCTCAATAAATTACCAAGTTGATTAGTATTAATTGTATACGACAAGATGAATTATTGAAAAGTAAACTGGTATAAGTCGAGCCCTTATCCATTTTACTTTGCAACAAATTCCCTGTAGCTTAATTAACTATGCAAATTATTAGCAATTAGCCTATGGCTAAATAAAAAATTTCGCGTCCGTGTATTTTGCATGCATTTTCATTCGTTCCTGACATTAACTAAAAGCACTGTACTAAATAAAAATACAGTTTTTTAAACTAAAAGAGTAGACTAAGAACTTTTTTATGATACTTTGACCATTATATCAAAATTCACACAAATCATGATTAGAACTCTTGCGAATTCAAATACTTATCAACCTTGAATTTTTACTTTTATTTATTTTTAGATATTTTAATTACAAAAATAAATAAATATATTTTACTTTATTCTGGCGTAAATGGATGTGTCACTGATTAAGACTGCGACATATTTGCGGAAAGCACGCCGCGCTGTCGCGTTCAGTAAAACGGTTCGTGAAAACGGCAACAAAGTTCCATTCATCGAGCGGCTCGCCGCGCGCTTTACGATCTCGCATGAAAACGAAACAACGTTAAATCAAGCTTTATCTGAGACGAGCGTGGCAAATATCGCGCGAGCCGCCGTAAATTCGTGCTCGTTCCTCTACGCGCGTAAACACAAATGAAATTCGCTCTACGCGTATCCGCGCACTCTCGATAAGTATCCGCGCGCGATAATCGCCGAAGCGTTCCTTCAACCTACTCCTCTTCCGCAAGGTGCGTGCGCGCGAATGACATTATCCTCACTTTTAGTGCCGAGCACTGTTGTACTCGCACACTCGTTACACTCCTAAGCTGCTTAGCTCGAGTTACACTAAATGGGTAACATAATACTTGTTAATTCTCTATATAAATTACAAATTTAGAGAATGCTTCCTAATTATTGTCCGAAACACAGAGAGGCTGTTGTATTTTATAGCTTTTTTAAATATGTATATAATTTTCTCTCATATCTGTATAAATTTTTATAAATGTTCTACACATTTCATATATAGTTCTTCTACTTTTAATATTTTAATATTTTGTAGACATTTTTAAATATCTTATATTTATTTTTTATACTTTAATATCTTATTTTTAATTCCTACCATTTTTATATTTTATATATCTATTTATATCTTATATCTTATATAGTCTTCTTATTGTACAAAACTATACTCTCCGCATATAAATTAAGTCAGTAATAAACGTGTCAAAATAGAAATCATCTCGTGAGTAACTTATTCGAGTCTATAGTTACGACGTAACTAACATCCGGCTGTAAATTTCCATGAAGCCGCAACTGTTTTAGAAGCGTGGTGGTAAAGAAAAGACTTCGTTGCGCGTAAATGGATCGAAACGGCCGCGGCGGCACTCAGTTTCGCAGCACGACGCTAACTCGTCAACCAAGTGCGTAATGAAATCTGCGCGATATTCTAAGCGCCCGTGATATCGCACACACCGATAATAAAAGAGTTAAAATCTAAGCCGCGCCTTCCCATGCGCACGGGGACGTTAAATAATCCTTTATCTTTCGCGTGCGCGAGCGATGGTGTTGCCGAGGCACGCGTCATGCCGAGACATAAACCGTGAGTCAAAGTTCGAGAGCGTGGGGGACCGTGCAGTGTTTATTGACCTTTTCGAAACAGATATGCACTATATATAGTACCACAGTGCATTAGTACTTTTTTCGGAGAAACCTGGTGCCGTCATTTTCGTATTTTTTTAAATTTCGTATTACGCACGAAACATAGTCAAAATATGTATCATATCCTCGTCTTCCTATGTAATTCCTTTTTATACACAATAATAATGTAAACTAATAATATAGCAGTACAAAACAAATTTATTTCTAAAAATGGTTTGTCCAAGTCTGTTTCTTCAGAAAATACGTATGGACAAACGGAGAATCAGGAGCTGGCTCGATTACTCGGATAGAAGACTATTTTCAGTTTCAGCTTGCATCGATATTCTGTGCGTGTAGACAAAGCGATCGACGCGTGCGCTTTCAACAGAATCCTATATCGAGCGTACCAATTTTATTCGGAATATAGACAAAGGTTTAGTTATATTTAGAATTACATACTTTTCTAATCATCTAATAAAATCCACTTCGACATCGAAATGAATAAGATATATTTCCGTTCTTATCATCTTGCCGTTTTTTACTTCCCCTGATTTTTTCTAAAATTTCTAAATGTATCTCAGAGGAAATTATATCTAAAAAAAGAAGTTAGAGAAAAAAAGAGAAAGATTTTTAATTTTCTCTCGTGTATATTTGTAAGCATGATTTCTGCCACTAAATTTTATACTATACTGAATTTATATACACTAAACTTTATATATTGTTGCTCCCCAAGTTTACTTCTGCAACTTTGCCGGTAAGAGCATCTCTAGAGATCCAGCGTCAAGGATCCTAATAAAGCCGAAAGGTGATACGAGGCGACACGCGGCGTATCTCGCTTGGCGAAGTGTATTCGCCGTTGAGGGAATTAACGGCTCGACAGCGGACGAAGGGCTGCAGCTAATGGGGTCTGACGTTGACGAATCTCCAGGTTACGAAGTCGTCAACCGCGACTGGCCTCTCGCATTGCCGGGAAAGTTCGCATCGGCCGGGTTCGCGCCTGTCGGTGTATCGGGATAATCCACCACTAATTTTCAGTGAACGAGATAGCTTAAAAGTTAAGGCACTCATTATCTCGTCTCGCGGTAACCCTTCCGGCACTCCTAACCCTTTCGGTCGATAATGCGGGATACAGTTTGAAGAAATTCCGTGACCGCTGCATCATGAGACCGGACAATTTTGAACCGTTGAAGTACTTAATAAATAAAACAATCGAAAGTAGTAAAATTTGGGAACGAGTAAAATAATTCTAAAGCTCGAGAATTCTCTCATTTGTGAATTTTTTTCTTCTAACAATTTTCTACGCCTTATACCTAGCATAAATTATTTTTTCTGCAATATAACTTTAACAGATGTGCGACGATGTGTTTACATGCAATTCTACAGACGATAGTTATCTCCCTTTTCCCAACTTATTCTCTAATACTCGAATCTAAAGGACGCCCGAACAATGTCGAAATCTGTCGATCTACGATTAGCTCCGTGACATATCCTCCTCGTAGCAACGGATGTTTTGCCGCTGCTCCTACACTGTCCTACAGCTTTCACGATAGCCGCGGTTCACGGAGACTCGAAAACACGTCGCTCGGCCATGTCCATGGAAGACAAATTCCGGCTCCCGAAAAGAGGGATCCTTATCGGCGACCTCATCTGGAGGAGTCTCATCCAGACTCGCCACGGACATGCGATTCGAAGATCTCCTCGAATCTCCTCTCTGGACCGGTGGTGCCTTTATCTCTACCCACCGCTTACCCGAAAGGGATTACTTTCCCATTAGGATCTTGTCTTTCAGGGACAAATAGTCGAAATTCGAGGCGGCTGCTACCGAAACGGTGAAACGGCGATTTTTCCCCGGTAAAAGTTCTTATCAGTGGTTCAGCAGAACCGCCATATCGTTCCCTCTAAGACTGTTAAGTTGGATCTCACCGTTTCTCGGCGTGCATCAAACTCTTCTTTCACCCACGCGATCATTCTTATCGCTACCTTAAGTCGATACTTGTTTGAACAATATCTTTTTAGAGACAAAAGTCGTAGAAAGAAGACCAGCAAAAACCATCGCACAAAAAATTCAATGAAAAAGTTATTGAACGTTGTAGTTAGTGGAATAAATTCATCTTATTCGATTCAACTAAATATGTTGAAAATGTAGGTTAAACGTTAATTATGAATAATAAAAAAATATTATATAATTTAATAATAAAATAGTGCTCGGATTGTTTTATTCACTTTCCCTTCTATATATCGTTTCCCGGATGTTGCAGCAACAATTAGGACTTTGTATAACATCAAATCGCTCGATTACTTCGAAACTGTTATGTCACTACCTGCGGATGTAATTAAAGCCTGGTTATTGTCTTCCGTCAAGTAAATTAATCGACGGATAAAAATTTTCGTCCAATTCCTGAGAATCTTCGTCGTAACAGCGAAAGTGCGCTATACTATCTCGCTGCGGCGAAAGTGAAGATGCGAGCGCCTAATTAAAACTCGCGTTGCACTCAAAAGGGCGTAATCGCGAGCGCGTTTCTTCGAGCAGATGCACTCTGGTTACATTTGAAGGGAGTAGCGAAAAAGCGCAAACTGCTAATTGGCGCTTCTCGACAGACACCCGATGGATTTTCTCTCCGAGTTGCTTCGCTTTCCCTCCATCCTGGGCGAACGATCTAAGCGAGTCTCTCCACCGCAGTGCAAATAACGGATTTCGTAACCCTTTCAATATCCGTACGGCATACATCGCGCGAATTGTCTTTGAATAATTCATGTGCTTGAATTATACACCGTTGTGCGTGCAAAAAAAAACAATCGACAAATTAAATAATATAAAACTAAATTCTTAAACATATCAAAATTAAAATAAAATTATTTGAATAATTTAAAAAATTAGAAAATTATTTTAAAAAATTTAGAAAATTGTCTGATAGTACACGAGACAATAATCTAAAAATCAAATCGATTAAATAATGAGAAGGAGCATTTCGAATATCTATTCGATTAATTCAAACGCGCTACTGAAAGGGTACCGAAGGATACTGAAAGGGTTAGTCGACAGATTCTAATATAACTACGTTACCTTTCACTCCATATAGTTTCGCCAAATCATCGACTTCCGTCGTTCACTTTCGTCGATGAAGTCGATGCACGCGAACTTTACGTTACCCGAAACGCGGAAGTCGAAGGTTACACTTTCAAAAGTCGCGAATCGATCGCGATTGATTTGACGAGCTTATACAAGGGTTAAATTACTGTTCGTCGGAAGACTCCGGAATGACAGGTTTGAACTTACTCGCGAACCGGCGCGGCGCGGGAAGACGCGAGATGTGCCGCCGGTACGCGACACGACGGTACGTGGCACGCGCCCACGACTGGGCGCAAGGCATTCCGACGGTGGGTCCGCGCACGAAATCTCGAGCTCGGTCGCGCTCGGTGTCGCTCGCGAGTGTTCGACTGCGGAGCACGTGGTCGCTCCGCGCGACCACGCTGCCGCTATGCTCCGGTCTCTCCCCCTGCGCCCGTCACCGTCCGCACCTGTCGTCTCCTGCGCACGGATTCTCGACCCGTGTAAGTGTCGATTGCGGTAAACATCTAGGAAATTCAAGAGATCGAAAATTCAGAGGAAGGAAAACCAGCCCGAGAGAAATACACTACGCCGATAGTTTCGACATGCATCGGAATTTTTTTCCCTTTCATGGGAAAAAACTTCTGTAACGCATAACGTAGATATTTAAATGGGAATCATCGATCATTCGTGTAAGATACAAGATATGTATGAGATGCTATCTCGAATATGGATTATCACGAAAATAACGTCATATATTCTTTCTTCTTATATCGATATCGAGATACTGAGAAAGGGAAGCGTATAAAAATTTGTTGTTCAATCTAAAAGATTACGAGGGAGATACGCATTTAGCGTATTGACATTGATGTATGGAATTAATACATTTATCTATTTTTATCTTCTTAATCGTCATATGTTCAAGACTGGGGGGTTCATAGAATAGATCGGAGTGTTTGCTTTATAAACTTCTGCCCGACGATGACGCGACTGGATCCTGTTACATATGTGTATTGCACTTGACAAAAGTACTCCGAACGGTCCAGTCGTAAAGCATCGGGCTCGCAGCACGGCAGACGGTGCGCTTTTTCAGATTAGCTTAGGCGCATACATCAATGTCAAATGGAAACGAACGCGTCGCGGGGTAACGACGTAATCCGCGGGGTAAAGACGGATCGTCGCGCATCCGTTATTTCGGAATAACGGAGCGGGTTCTCGAAGAATGATAAATCGCGCAGAAATAATACATGTTCGGATCGATTTTATCACGTGGCAGAATTTGTCATGAGATAGCGTCACGAACAAGGGTGCACGCAGATAAGTTGGTTCGTTTGAAATAAAAATTTCTTCATTCGCGTGAGTCTCTTTCGAATTGCGCGATTGTTGATAGAACGGTATATTTTCTCATAAAAAGTTACCTTCTCATTAAACTCGCACGCTTTGGTAGCAAACGAAGCGAATTGAACCGTTCTTCGATTATTCAAGGCAGACGTTACCGAATAACGGCTATTGGACGTTACACAAAAGCTAAGAGGGTAGTTTGGCTTATGGATATCAGTACAGGCGTTTGCGGGGCCTCCCCTATAGAAACTCGCCGCATTAGTATTCGCCGCGGATACACGCTCGCCTGATGAGCTCGCCCTGTCGTATCATCCCTTGTTTCAGCAATGACGAAGACTGCCGTGTCTTCTTGAGACGCGACGTTAAATAAGAAAAACGATAAAAAAATTCTTAACGTTCTTCAAGAAATATACGTGAAAAGAGAAAGAGACAAAGAATCTTTTGGTGGAATTTGGTACAATAATCGCGCCTAAATTTTTTGCTCGTATTATAACAGCTATTCGCTATTCATTAAATATCTAATAATGGAATTGGACAATTGAGTTAAACTTCGTATAAATAAAACTATATTAAATGAATTATTTAGATAATACGTTTGCATAATCATAGATGACAAGTTGACAAATTATTTTTAGGAGCTTGACTTTTTACGTTATAAACGTTTATATTTTCGTTTCCGAATTGACCAATTCAGTTAAATAAAAACTCAATCTAAACGAGGCTTTGCACATCAAATGTCGTATATCCATTAAAGTCCAATTGGACGACACGTGGGTCAATGAAAGCACCGTGAAAAAGCCAATCGGTCCGTCAGCGACTCGCCAGGGGCCATGAATCGGTGGGGGGTGGGGTCAGCGGGCTGGGGAACAGGGGTTGCAAGACGAGACGAGACGAGACGCGACGGATCGTCGAGCTTTGCATAAATTTCTACGCGGTCCGCCCGCGCAAATCTAGAGTTTATCTGGCGGAGAGTTCCTCCCCGATGAGCGATTCCTATGTAAACGACATCCGGTATACTGCCCTTTGGCGACCGGTCGTAAAAGCGAGGGTGGCACCTGCTGCAAGCCTTTCCTCTCCCCCAGTTTTCTCGTTCGGTCGGTCCGTTCCTTCTCAGAGATTTCGCCAGCGACGATACTGAGAACCGCGTTTCCCTTTTCCGTTTCCCTCCTCCAGAACCCATTTCGACGATTTCCGTCGAGCGCGCGCGCGGTGACGATTTCGCAGGCGGGATCGAACGCGGGTATGAGAACGACCGCAAATTCTATTTGCCCTGATGGAGAGAACGTATGCTTCTGTCGAGGGGGTCGCCCACAGCAACTGCGACCCGCGTTGCCCCTGCGAGCATAGCAACTGTGCGTACGATCGCGTGCAACGCGTTGCCGCTTATGTGGGGGCACTGTGCCTTTATATACGTAAACTTGTACGAACGCTCAACCTTCGTCCATTTCTCGGAGTGGCCGATTGAACCTAATTCCCGTTTAGATACGTTTTCCCACTCTCAATTTAAACCATAAATTTCTAGTCACGTATGAGTCTTCTTGTTTCTTCTGAGAGAATAATTTTATAACGTTTTGTATAAGCTGTACACTTTATATCTCCAGAGGATTTTAACATAATGCCTGAATGTTTAGATATTTTAAATACTGATATATCATTCAGCTTTAATTTTAAAGAAAAATTTTAGCATAATTAGCATGTGTACAACTTCTCAGCACTCTGTACAATAATAAAATACAAAAATATATATGTAAATACTAAAAATAAATTTATATCTAAATTGTGCAAAATAATAAATTTATAACATTGTAAGTAACACATGAAAAGACAAATACAAAAGTATTTTGCAGTACGCGTTTAAACCAATCATTTTTCGACGATGGAAGTTCGCTAGAGCAAACTCATAAAATTCACGAATATCGTATTAATATGTAATGCAAATTTTATACAAATATATTGGCACTGCCGACCCCTAAAAAAATCCCATCAACGACTTACATTGCGCACACATTCGCTCTAATGGATCTCACAGCATTCCCGGCCAAGCCCGTAAATCCCCGTACGCAAGTATTCCCCCACGGTTCCTCGATTCCACGCAAGACATCCAGAAAATATCGTGTATCAGGTCCTTGACAGTAAACAGCGGCGCAATGATAAAAATGGGGCCGCGCGCTCTTTCCCGCGAGCAAGATAAAAATTGAGTTACAGCTCGTACAACCGATGCACCTTCCTCTCCCGTCCCCTTCTGCGAATGTATTAATCGCCGCTTACGCCGTCGTAATCGCGCGGTCGTCATTAACGAGCCAGGCAATTAACGACGACAAAGACTTTATATTTCCTGGCGTAATAGTCCTTAAGATCTGACAAAAGACACGGATTAGAAAGGATTCATCCATCGTGCTGGAACACGGTTTACGTCGGATATTCCGCGAGGTAAATTGTAAACGCAAAATACGAACGTCCGGGGTAAGGCTTAAACAATCTTAACTATCCTATATGTTCGCATGTCATTTATACGACGGTATAAAATAGAAGATTAACAGCAGTCTGTCATTACTGTATGTATAGTCTTACTGTCGCGCACGTTACATAAAATAATACGGCACTTGTAATCACTCGCAGGTGTTTGATATCATAGGTACCTATAACATATCTAATGTTTTATTGCTCGACTCAAGGCTGCACGTCCACTTAAATTTTTTTACACTTGAGAATATTTCTCGATAATTTTCTACAAATGGAAAATTTAAAAGAACTGTCATACGTCTCTCTTTCTGAGAGAAATTTTTATTGACAGTAAAATTATCGAATTAGTATTCAAGCTTTGCTTCTCATAACGCAATACACGACTTAAGAATAGTAGAATACTAATATATATTATATTCAATATTAGAATAATCCTATTATTTCTCTGAAGAACTTTGTTATTGATTGTAAAAATATACAGCAGTTGCGATTTGCTAAAAAAAAAAAAGATAATAAAAATCACAATAAGAACGTATTGATTTTCATCAATAATCCAATTTCGACGGATGATAGGAACATCTTTTCTCGGCGGGGAAGCAATTTCGTCGTAGAGTTGAAAGCTTCAGCGACGAAAGGCAGTCTCACGCGTCGCGCTAACGCGGTGAGAACGCGTTTCTATCGACGGCACGTAGCGAAGGAAGGAAGGAAGCGAGGAAGAAAGGGTTAAGAAGACAAGGGTGTGAATACGCACGATTCATCAGTACGGATTTGTCTGTGTATTGAAGATTATGTATACACCCCGCGGACTCGGACCGCCGCGCCACGCCGCGCGTCCTCATTAAGGAGCAAAGTGCGACGGCCATCATTTCTCCGCGTCGTCAGGAGGAGTCCCATAATCATGCGTCCCCTTAACGACACGCATTTTTAACCCCTCAAATTGAACGCCGCAACACCGGCCATTCTCCGTCGCATCACTGAGGATCTGCGCCGTCACCTCACGAAATAGTCGAAGGATCGCGCGGTCCTGGGCTGGCTGGAGAGCGTGACAAACGAGAAAACGAGCCGACTTCCGGCACTCAGTCCGGTATTTCCGTCGAAAGAACGAGGCGTTCTCCACGTTTCCCGGGAGGTTTATTGGTCGTCGCTCGTTGCTTTTTATTTACCGCAAAGTCACTGCCTATTTTACCGCGAGACAAACAGCAAAAGAAGAAAGCAAAAGAGAGAGAGAGAGAGAGAGAGAAAGAGAGAGAGAGAGAGAGAGAGAGAGAGAAAGAGAGAGATTAATCTAGAAAATTGTGAATTCAAAAAATCCTAGCTTGACATTCGATTTCTGTATATCACAAGATTCTCCGAGAAGCAAGAATTTTTCCGTTTTATGGTCGCTACATTGATACCATATGAAAATCGAATGTCACGGTGGAATTTGAACGAACGATTTCCTTAACCGCCTCTTTTACATGCCGAAATAAGACTCACAGCCGCGAATCGATTCTCCGAGGACGAATTTATCGCGATTGTAATCCAAACGTTGTTTTCGAGCGAGATTCGGGAGATCGCCTCTCGTTTGCGGGGGATCGTTCTTTTTTCTCCCTTTTTTCCTCGCCGCGAGCGCCTCTCGAATGAAAGAACCGGAATCATTAGTCGCCGGGCTTACCAGCGGCGTTTATTTACGCGCCGTTTTATTGTACGTCCCGTAAATGGAATTCCTCGATAAAAATGCAAACCTCGGCAATTATACAAGTTGTTCGATATCGGCGGCGGGCCCGCAAAAGGCCCCGGGTCGCGCGCAAATCCCGAGGGCCTCCTCGAAAGAACATCGTCGCGTTGTCTCGTAAATTCATGCTCGAAACTGCGGTAGGTTTATTCCGGGTTCCCTGATCCCGGGCGACTCCTTTTTTTTGCCGCTGCAACGATCGCGAAAAAATGCAATGCTTTGAAATAGGTCGATTTATCATCGCGTACGGACAACACGAATAAATAATGTCGACCATAATTTCACATTATAACATCACCGAGAGTAATAGCAGAGAGTTGTAACAAGCTGCCGCTTACAAATTTCGCAATAACGTAATTTCTTATGTCCATGAGTTATGTAACTTACTAATAAATTAGAATAAATTATATATTTGTCTCTTTTTAAAAAAGGCTGATAGAAAAGCTAGAAAAATTGTTGCTTAGCTTTGCTGCTCTATCGACTTTCCATATTCGCCATGCAGGATTCGGCCAGGGTGATGTGAGCCAAGGTTACAGAAAGCGAGAGCGAGGAAATAAAGAAAACAAGCGACTTTCGCCCCCTCGGTACTCGATGGCGTGACGCATCAGTATTCCGGAATCGCGCCGACCGTTCGTCTCGCGGGACAGGAATTCAAACCATTCCGATCGAATTTTCCGCCGGTTCACGGAGCGAGAATTTACGATGACTCGCCCTTCTCCGAAAACCCGTACAAGAGCCTCCTCGACCTTCGTCCCCCGCTTCGCGACATCGCTTAATTGCCATAGAAACAATAAGGAGTCGCGAAAACTTCCTAGCCGATGTTCAATTTGGCAAACGGGGACGATCGCGGTTTCGCTAAATCGTAGGGAGACTTGGCGCAAAAATTTAATTGTGTAATAAATTTAAAATAGTATCATTAAGCATCAAATGTGTTAAACTTAAACAATGAAATAATACTTTCCTAGATATTCCTATATAATAGTCGCGTAATTGTTAAGATATTATTTGAACCTGCAAGAAGAGAAAGAGCGACAGAGAGAGAGAGAGAGAGAGAGAGAGAGAGAGAGAGAGAGAGATAAAAAATCAGGTTTAAAATTAATACACGATAATCAATCATACCCTAATGCCAATTAATGCAGATAATTGCGCACAACAACGCCGTAACAGACGAAAGTTTGCAGTTCTTAAATCCCATCACGTCGAATGCAACTCGATTCACAACATACATTCATACATACATTCATCGCCACTTGAAAAACGTTAAAAGCATGATTACTCGACACGTCACGTTCTGCCGCTAGCCAACCGGTTGATTACCGTCGTGGACGTTAAGCGTCGATGATAAATCCGACCGTCCATTTACGCATTTGCTTATCTATCCATCAGCGTGACTGCCTTTTTTTCCCTCCATCGCGTACCCCTCTCCCACTTCACTGGTATATTACTTTTAATTGAATTCCCGCGATGAAATTTCATCCCCGGCACTGCTCTCTTTTTCCCTCTCTCTTTTCCCCTCATTGTATTAAGTCGAGAGACCATTTTGCAGCTATCCTTTCTCGCCGGCTTTCTCTCAGCTCGACTCATCTCCCTCCTCCCCCGCGTCCCTTTTCGCCTACGCCTATATCACTCAGCTTCTTCTCAGACAATCGTACCTTCATGCACACGCGTCGGGCTTTTTGAATGAAACGGAGTTGGGCGAAGTCATGGCGAAGAAGCGCGACACGCTGTTTCCGAAACAGATCGGGTACGCGCAACAATCCTCATTTTACTTGAAAGTGTCGTCTACGTGCATGGAATGCAGTCGCGCTGCAGGCTGAAGAATACGCCTCAACGCCGATTGTTTATTTGCGTCGCAACTCGCGCAATTCATACAGTGATACATTGCACCTTGCTTTTACGCGGATTTATGTACGTCTATAGTTGTCTGCATACTTTGCGAATAAATGATGATATAAAAATATATGAGCTTTTTTTGTGAACATGATATTAAATTATTATATATTTCAACAATTTTTTTTTTCAACGTGAATTTACTCAAAATATTTGAATCCGCGATAATATTTGTATTAAACGTGGATGTACATTATTTCATCGTCGATCATTCATCAATTGATGATTTAAAATCCAGTTCTACGAAAAAATCAGTTCTTCTGCCCTCTACGCTTTCCTATCGCGCATCACGCGAGTGCGGGCACTTTAAGCGAGGAGATGTGGGCGGAGGGACGAAACGTATCTTGAAATTAATTTAATTAGCGGTCGGTTTAGCCCGAAACTCTCGTCAAACGCTCGTTAATCGCACCTGTCGTTGTTATCGTCGTCGACGTCGCCCGCCGACGCCGTAGCAATTACTTATTGCTTCGCTTGATTAGTCTAACTAAGCGCGTGAACGGGTAAAGTTACTTCTAATTTCCGATGTAACAACACGCAAAATAACCAAAAATTTAAGATAATCAGATGTATTACAGAGAGATCAATTTCTCAAGAAAAAATGTACTTTAATAAATTAGTAGCAAAGACAATTTTGTCTCTTCCACTCTCCCTGCAATTTTTAATTATCTTTTGTTACTTATTGAGAGATATTTTTTATATATAGAACTTTTGTGAAATAGTATATTTTTACTTCTGACAGAGTTTCCTTCGTTATAGATACACTGTGTCAAAATCGAACTTTATACTTTATACTTAAATGTCAAACTAGCCAAACGCCAAAATTATTCTCGCACACTTCTCGATTTTATAGTTTTGTCAAGAAGAAAGATAGGCTGTTAACACCGCGGTACTCGTGAAATACCGACGGTCAGTTAATCGCCAAGAAGAAAAATCTTCGCTCTCTTCGATGAGATCGAGGAAATTGGCCACGTAGGCAGACGAGATCTTCCTGGGCCTGCCCCGACGTCTTTCAATTAACGCCTTTCCCGTTTCCCGCACGATACGCTTCTCCCTTTCTTTGTTCCCGATGAATCCTTCGGAGGAGGCGAAGAGGGTGGCAGGCGGAAGAAGAAGGGACACCCGGGGAGAAGAGAAAAGTCTTTATCGCGACGAGCGAGAGCGCCTTGACTTCACCGGGGAAACGGTGACGGTGAAGAAGCGGTAAAGAGAGGGTGCAGGTGGGTGAGCAGGGGAGGGCGGAGCGACGGGGAAATGGGTGAGTAGAATCGGCCGGAGGATGGCGTGTTATGGGGTTTTCACGGGTGGTGCTCGCGAGAATTTGCATACAGAGCATCTGTCACCAGCCCCTTAGCCCGGCTCCGGCCATTCTCGACTTGGAATATCTCCTGGCGCGGATCTACGGGATAATGGGGACCATTCTTATGGTAAATCGTACGGTGGAGAAGGAAGGGGGATTGTGCCTGAGATTCGGCGTCGCGCGAGCGAGCTACCTTAAGAAACTGCCGCGCGTCTAGCGCGCGCGAAATAGCGGGCTCGTAGTCGCGATATACCGTCCGGATTTGGGGAACGATCGTGGTGCCGACGTACGATCTTCTCGGGTCGTCATCGCGAATTTATGATTAAATGAGCGGTCTTGGTAGAGATAAATAAAATAATCGACAAAAATTGAGAAAACAAGTTAAACATATAGTGGAGTAAATACGTAAGTAATACACTCTGCCTTTTTAAATTAAACTCGTAAAATTTATAAACTACTAGACGAGCCAGCCTATTGTAAAAATTCTAATATCATTCTTAACACAGGCTAACTAAAGTATCATACTGTTTTATAAACTTGTAGTTAATTACCACATCGAGTACTTAAACTCGCAGATAGTTGACATTGTTTAAGAGAAGACGTTTACTCGAGAAAGACGGCAAGAAAGGTTATACCGTTGAGTACGTCCCACTTGAATTAATCGACATCAACGCCACGGTAATTAGATACCGCTATTAGTCGCGCGACTCTCGCCCCGCCATAACGCAATGCCTCCATCCATAGTTCTCTTTACTACCACCTTGCATCAACCGTCGTCCATGTTAATGCACGCAATAAATGCCGGAGTAAATTTAAACACCGCGCGCGCGGATATATCTAGTTAAGCCCCCGTCGCCCCCCTAAATTTCATTACACATACGCGACGCGCAAAAAAATGCAATTTGCATGCTATGGAGTTTCGTCACTTTACAATTTAAAATTGCATCTATATTGTATTATCATATATATATCTCTAAAAATATATCAATCAATATTTATGAAAACGTTTGAGACATGACATTTAGAAATGACGGCGACAGTAATTCGCACAATATTAGATATAAGATTTGTTCACAAAATTCTCAACTATAAGTAAACCGTAATTACACAAAAAATCAAAGAATAAAAATAAGAACTGTACGTGACAATTCTAACTGCCACTTCTGACAGTAATCTATTTTTTTATCTATCTTTTTCACTATATTTGATTGGATAAGTTATTTATTGATTATACATGTATATGTATATTGTAAAAATAAACTTTGCCTGATAGTAAAATAATTAGAACAGACAAAGAATAAAGAATACTCGCGCAACAACTAGCCCTGCGAATTTCCGCTAGCTCGTCGAGCTCGCCGTCGACCTCGATCCCTGCGCCGACCCCCATCGTCTCGTTCCACCGGGCCCCGAAAATGGCTTTCCGAGCACGAATCGCGCAACACATTGAAATTCACCGCGAATCTCGCTTTCCATCTCTATCGCCGTCAGCCGAGAACAGAGCCGCGCGCTTTGATCCGCGGAACCACCCCTCGCCCTTCCTCTCACCTACCTCACGCAGGGAGTCAGCCACCTATCTCTCAACCCCCCTCGCGCCGTTCTGTTTTACTCTCGAGGCACATCCGCCTTCGCGTCCGCCGCGACGCCCTTTAATTTAGCACCGGGTCCCATCCCTCTGTGTCCCTATCTCATCCGTCTGTCTCTCGCGAGCGATCGATTCGCACGCACGTGTCCCGCGTTCCTCTCTATCTCCCATTCTCTCCCTCTCCCCACTGGATTGTTGCGCGTGTTTTTGCATTTCACGAAACACCGGTATTTATGAGAGGCCACACGCCGGGGTTTCAATCACTCTTGCACTCGCCGCGTTCCGCCCCCTCCATCTTTATCCTGTCTGCTTGTCTCGGATATGATCGATTTACACGCGCGTCTACTTTCCTTTCTCTTCTTCTGTCTTTATCTTGTTCACAGAGTAGACGGATCAGTGATTGATCGATCACTAATGTATAAAAAATGTCTATTAATTAGTAGATAGAAAGTATACAAGATATTCTAGACACCCACCGGATAATATATTTTATTAATAGATTCCTCGTCCAGTTTATCAAAATATCTTTTCGCAACAAAATTGTTTGGACACGTGTAATGTAGTGTATAATGTATATTGTCCATGTGTATTAATTTGAAAGGTAAATCTTATTATAATAAAATATGTGTTTTTAATTTGAAATTTAACCAATAAGCTGTTTAATATCCGAAAATTTAAATAATATTTCAACATGCTTGTCAAGGAGAGCATTAAAAAATATAACCAAGAATTTTTTTCTCTCTTTCTGGGAGAAATTTATATGTATATTAGATTATACCGGTTTTGTTATTTCATCATTCTCCTCTGCTCACAGAATTTATATTTATTTCATTTGTCTTCAGTAAAATTAAATAATGCGGTTCTCGCATACAGTCAACAGCATTCATTATTCAATAATAATATTCTTTCTTCTCTTTCTTCTCTTTATACACTCCCCGAAAGAACTTAGACTCTAAAGTATGAATAAATTTTCTTTTCCTCGAATATTTAACTGATGTTTTACGCGCGCCGCGGTAACAACGTTTGTAAAGGTTTGCCAAATTTCGATGAGTTCTTGTTTGACGGTTCTGCCGAACAAAAGACTCCATTGTGAAGACCCAGACAAACGAATGGAATTTCGTCACGCTGAAACTATATTAACCCTTTACTTTGGGTGGAGTGGCTCGGCGATACAAGCCTTTTACTTAACGAGACTATTGTATATATGCACATGTTTGTATTTTTTCTGCTTTAGTATATGGCCGACTGAACGCAAAGTATAGTTATATAAACGCTTGTTTGAGAAATAACATAAATTAAATAAAAGTCCAAAAAATTGAAGAAAATGTGAAATGTAAAGCGTTTTAAAAAATATATTAAGAATGTTTAAATGTCTTATAAAATATCTCGCAAAAAAAAAACATAATTAGAACAATTTATATTGCTTCTTAAGTAAACTAATTTATTTAATTTTAATTGCAATGTTTCTAATTTTAAACAAATTTGAAGTGATAAATAATAAGTTTTTTGCAAGAATACAAATAAAATAAATGTGAATTTTTTTATCTTTGCAAAACAACATTTTTCTTATGGTCTATAATGGTCTAGAAAAACGAAGGAAACACTGTGACGCGCTTTGAATTTTATCAAGGCCTTAAACCATTAAATATGGACGTCAAGAGGGCTTGCCGACATTTCCACAAAGGTTTTAAGTCGGCTTCGATTCCATTAACGTCTCCATTTCCCGATATCGCTTTCCTCCGATGAAAAAGATCCAAACTCGATGATCGCAACATTTATTTTCTCCGATAAAAAAGAATCCGAGCAGGTACTCGCAGTAAAATGTCCAAATATAACTTTAGAATTCGATATATAAAAACTGAACAAAAATAGTAGTTACTGGAATATACGTTAAAAGATTTTAGTTACTGGAATTAAAACGCTTCAAATTGAAAATCAATTTTATCCTAAAAGTTTTATCCTAAAAGTTTTCGTGAATTCATCTTGTACATTAATCACAAATATCTATATTTAAAGCCTGATAAACTATATTATCTATAAACTGATAATAAACTTATCGAAAATACAATTATATTCTTCTATATCACTTTTTCATTAAAGTTTCTACATAATTGCCAGAGAAATGTTAAATTGATTTAAATTTAAAAGTAAGATTTTTAATTTAGATTCAAAATTTACTTTTCACACAGTTATTTTAAGGATTAAACTCACTCATTTTATTTTATATATATTTATCTCAGCAATTATTTACACACGGTGTAAATAAACGGCCGTCCAATCTCCGCCCTGTGAAGAATACCGAAAGTTCTCTCAGCCGATCGAAGCGAATCCAGCGTTATTATCGAATTATCACGACTAAAGTCATAATCGTTGCTGTGCGGAACGTGGCGCGTTGCCATAATATACGGGGACGAGTTTAACGCGAGTTTGACGGGAAAAGTCGGCGCTCGACCCTTCCTTTGGTCCGTGAGAAGAGGGGCCCCACTCTCACTCTTGCTCTCCCTCTCGAGAGGAGGAGATCCCGAACCCTCGAAAGCGCAAGAACGCGCTAGGGGCCCCTTTCTTGTGGAGAAGGGTGAAAAATTGCAGCGACTTATTAAACGGAAAACTTGGCCGCCCTCGGGACGGCACGGGACGAGACAGCGGGACCCAGCCGTGTGCCCCGTCATGATATATGTATGCCCATCGGGTAAGAAAGTTTTGACGAGCGCGAGCGACTGCCGGCTGCGTTATTATTGGCGATAAATTGTCGAAGCGAGCCGCTCTCTCGGCCGGTCGACGCGAAAAAATGAATGAACGAATCTGCGAGGTTGCGCCGAAGAAACGCTCACCGGATGAACGCGAACAACGTGAACAAAGTCGTTTGCCGCAACAAAGCAGGATAATCTCGAAACCAGATATTTCTTATTCATTGGATACTGGACAATAATTATTTTAAAATTTAAGCGTCTATAGAGTTTATGATTAAAAATAATTTAATGTCACGAATTAAAACCATTTTTTAAATTAAAAACCTCACAAGTATAAATATACACAAAAAATCTCATTTTTTTATTCTAACAAAACTTGACAACTATTTTATGGATTTTGTTATTAATGCTTAATCTTGGCAATTAAAAATCCATGCTAAATTAGATTCAATCTTTTGCTAAAGATGAATTAATTTAAAATTAAAAATCAATTTAATTATACATTTCAAATTGATAATACGTATTCACTAATCAACACTTCGTGTTGACACCATAAAAATATTACTTTTTATACTAAACTACCACTAATTGTGGCTATACCATTATAAATGGCTTTTTAAACGACAGCTTTAGGGTTCAAAATGTGACATTATCTATGGCATTTTTCTGGTTCTATCGAGCGCATCTCACGAGAATTTCGTCGAAAAAGCGTCATAAAAGTCGGACGTTAAAAGAAAATCTCGTAACCGGCTCGAAAATTGTCTACTGAATGGCCGCGCTGACGTAAAACGACCTGTCGACTTCACAACGAGAAAGTCGTCTCGTATCTATGCCGGCATCTTTTTACGGATGAGTAGCTTTCGTTTCCTCTCCTCGCGATTTCGATCCAATATCTATAGTGGACTTATAAATGGTATTTTATGTTATCAGCATAAAAATAATTTTAAAAGCATCGGACGGGTTTGACTATTTATGAATAGACGATATTTATGAATAGACGATATCTACTTTGCGTCTACTAATATACAATAACGATCAGTCTGTCTGCGTTAAACAAAAATTGATGGCACAACCACAGTTTTACGATTGCCTGTCCTTTACGCGATTTATATTACGGCGCATAATTAAACGACGGAGGCGTATATTCGACGAACCCTCGTTTCATCACATTGCGTTTCATCAGCCGAACGTGTGTTTTAATCACGGGATGATGCGTCGCGTGGAGGTAAAAAAATATGATACGTTTCTTCGTATTTAATACGCCAGGTAATTTTTAATAACTAGATATGTAATAAAGTGATGGCATTGAGAGTCAACCCTTTGAAGCATAGAACTTCACACGCCGATACTAAGAAACCATAGAATTGCATAATCACTTTCTAATGCTTTATCGTTAGAATGTTTTGAACGTTAGAATTATAAATTCTATGCCTAAAATTCATAAAGTATAAAGGTCTTGTAAAATGCGTTAATTGTAAATGCAAGCTTCCGTTGCCGTGAATAAGCAATTATTTTCGCACGTTTGCATGGGAATTATAATTTTCAAAAATAATAATTATAATTGATTATAATTATCTTCTGCCTCCGTCTTCTTCTGTCTTCGTGCTCATTAAAACATTACTTTTCTTTTTTTAATATCTATATAATAGTAAATTATAAATATTCACACGCATTAACAATATTATTAATCTCAACCTCTTAATGTTATAATATCAGTTTATAATTTCTTTCTATCGTCGAGTCTATTAGTTTGTTATAGTCAATTTGTTGACGCCCTCGAGTAACTTACGATCAGACTGATCAATCCCTAGGTTTCAATCCGCGGATAGATCGGTCCCTAGACGATTCGACGTCGTCCCATCGAGAATGCCGTCCTATATATCGTAACCGGTATCTTTCTCCGCGGGTTGTAACCGCTTCTTCGTGCTCGGCGATGTTCGCTTGTTCTTCCCTACGTTCTTGAAGATGCGCGCGCGGCTTTCCGGATAATTCGAGGCGATAAGCTCGTCGCCGATGAGAGGGTTTATCGTTAGGGGGTTTTCCCCAAGCCGCACCGCGCCGACGACAGGGTGCGACAACTAACCCCCCGGTTCTTTTCGCCCTCTCTCTCTCTCCATCTCTCTCTCCCCTCTCCATATTCTTCTCCACGATTTCTCTCCGTAACGGAGATTCAAAGCGAAGAGCGGAGGGCCGGGCCTAAGTAAGAAGCTACCTGAAAGAGGAGGATCAGCGGGGGATGAGATTTAAGCCGGTGACTCGTAAATCGCAGCGGTGCGTATCCACGCTCGCTCCTCCTCGTCGAGAGTCGATTGCCTCGGACGATCGATCGGCTACGAGAAGTTCAGGGGGCTGGGATGAAAACGGACGTGCATGGGACGAAACGGTCGATTAAAAGAGGACATAGACAATCCTGAGTACGTTTATTTACCGCGTGGGCATGAGGGCAAGCTATAAGAACGTATGACGCGGACAGTTATTGGCCGCATCAGGCTATCACGCAACTCGCGGGGAGGAATTCAAATCAAACGCGGCGGCGGATTTACGAGCCGTTCGCGCGTTTTTTCGGCGCGACGAACCGATATCCTTCTCCAGTGAGACCGCACGATCCGTAAATCGTTGCGTGCCGGAACTTCGTCGAAGGCCACGGGCGAGTCTGCGGTCCTTGGCCAACTTTTCGCGCGGACAATCGCGAAAGTGCGTAGCGAGTGACGGCATTCAAAAACGATTTGACAGCGTCCTAATTGAGCCTTTTGCTGCCGGCTTGTGTCCCTGATTCCGGCCGTATTTCACACGGCCGGATTCAAAATTATGTTAACGTGTTGTACTTATCGCACAATTTGCATTGAAACGAAGAATGCACATTTTAATGTTAATTGTCATGCGAAAAAGTGCTATCTACTTAATATTCATTTTAGTTACTCTTTTCTTCTACTGAGAAAACTTAAAAACTTTGTTCCTGCAAAGAGCACAGATGAAGAGAATTAATGTAACTACCGATCTAAATCGTAGTCAATGGTATATGATCATCTAAAAGTTATTTAGTAAATTAGAATTTGTTGCTCATCGGTCACGGCGTTGCGATTGATTTAACGCTTATTTCCTGAGCACGACGTTCCTGGGAATCGGAATTCTTCAAGTCGTGCGATCCCAGAAGCAAAGTTGTTCCAGGCCGATGCCGGCACAGAGCTGGTCGCTTGACCGGCCACGTTTTTTGCTTGACGAGTCGTCGTCTCTGTGGACGGCTGTATCGAGAGGGGAAGAGGGGGGGAGAGAGAGAGAGCAGCAGCAAGAACGTAAGATGCAAGTAACCTAAGTGTCGATTCATCCCGCTGCACTGATCGATGCCTCTCGTGTCGACTGATCGCGTGTCGATCGAGAGCTGCATTTTCTCTTGAAACGCGCAAGCGCACCTAAATTAATTCGTTTGGCTTACCCTTCGTAGAAGAGTAAAAAACGAATATGCTTTTGCTTTGTTGCAGCGAAAGAGAAAAGTATCGAGAATAATTCATTTACAACTAGATAAAGATAAAAGATAAAAATTGAGATGCTATAATAAATCAAGTTCCACCTAATCGCAGTCGTTTGGATATACAATTCGGCTGGTGTATGCATGTGGGACCAAAGGTAGGTTCGTTTCATTTGTCAAACGTAATTAAAATTGAAGGGAAAAAATATGCCCTTTACAAGATAACACGAATCAATATATCATAAATACACACAATATTTATGCTTTAGTCGACCATCAATTTATCACATTAAAACTTCAGAAGTTAAAAATTTGAAGAATAAAAAAGTGTAGAGGAAATATATGGGATTCAGTTTTACATATAAAATAAACTTAACGTTCATGTGACTAACTAAAATAAGACAAACACCAGCGGTTTAATCGCTGGTGGTTAACATAGTAATTAACAATTCGAGATTAACATCTAATATGTGTTCGACGCGTTGAAGATCGCATTAATTATGCCTCATTACTCCGTACCACATCCTTTACGTGTGACGAAGGAGAACGAGAGCTCGTAAATTTTCGAAATTAAGCGGCCGTCGAAGAACTGGAAATTAGACAACAGGCGGTCGAGAAGAGAAGAGCGCGGAGTTCGAGGCCGAGGTCTTGCCAAGTTCCGAAAGACCCTCCGTCCTTCGGGAGTGTCTTGGAGGAGAAGACAGCGGAGGGTAGTCCCTAACGAACTTATCCCGAAGGCTGAGTGCCGCCTCCAGCGTGCCCGGAGACATACACGTGCGTTTCCGCTTCATAGGCGTACTTTATTTCCGATACCTCTGAATATATGTATATCCAGAAGAAATACAAGTATACAGATGAAGACATATAGAGAAGCAATGTGTGTAAATATGCCTAATTGTGACGTATAGGCATTAAAAAGTAAAAAGGCATAGATATAGATAATAAGATAAGATTCGACGAAAAATAGATAATGAAGTTAAATACAGGTTCAGATTACACAAAAAAAAAACACGCGTATATATGTATCTATGAATAGCTACACGAAAAGGAATAATCTCTCAGATACACAGAATCGAGTGCAAAGTTTAGATGAAACATGCTGCGCCTATGGCATCGCACTTTCGCACGGCGCGTGAAAAGCGAAGAAAAAAAAGGGTAGCAAAGGGAGAAACGTGGACTCCCGTGGAAAGAAACTCACTTTCCGCTTCGAATCAGTCGAACCCACCGTCCCTTTGCCCGCGTATACACCCTCTTCCCCCTCGAGTCGGAGTCGAAGAAAAACCGGTGGGAATTCGTGCGCTGAGATACGAAAGAGGAGGAAAGAGTGTCGCAGAGTGGAACGAAGGGAAAGTGTATATCCACGTAGGAGGGGGAGCGGAAGCGAGGTAGTATCCGAGCAGGGCGGAAAGGAACTAACGATCGATGATGATCTGCGGTGCGCGCGAACGATAGTGCGAGATTCGCGCACGCGACTGATCGCATCGCCTTCAAGCGGAGGTATCCTCCGTAGAAAGGAACATCGAGGAACGATGCGCACCGGAGAGGCGTAGATTACGATCCACCTTATACTCCCACTTCTTCCCCGATCGTGCGAGCGAGCAAGCGAGTGTTTATGGATAAATCGCTGGGATGGCCGCTTCATTCTTATCCGAATTAATACAAATTTATCGACGAACGTGCATTCTCGACACAGGGCGGGATGCGAGACTTCATACTGATTTATCTCGTCGTATAACTTTCGATCCTCTGGAATTATCTTCCTCATAAGGACGCGATCATTATACGTCATTCCGAGAAAGGAATTGAACCTGAATATGAATCTCTGCGTACGTAACTGTAGAATACCATTTTTTCTTAAATATCTAACAATAAGACATTCCTGTGATGCATCTTTTATTTTTACAGTTGAAAAAGTCAATCAGCTCAGGACGATATTTTTCTTTTGATATTTTTTCTTTTTTTAAAAAGAAACCGTAAAATTAACGCGACGTATATAAACGATCGCACGGCCTTTTTAGGAGCAACTAATAAAACGCGATACATTATCGCGCCGGAGGAATGTCGTTATCGCTCAATCTTAACAAACGCGCGCGTGCGAATACATCGGCTAAATCGTCGCCTCTGGTTTCTGCTGGCTTAATCGCCGCCTTACGTCGCTCATAATTAATACGACACAATAACACACATCGACGCCGTGCGTGGCTCTGACGCACCGCCTCCTGCTTCCTTGCGCCTCATCCTCCTCCTCCTTCTACACCTGTTCCTCCTCCCGACAAACGACTTTCCTCTCTTGACCGTCCCATTCATCTAGCCCGACGAGACTGTTCGTCTGTATCGCGTGCGCTGCCTCGCGAAATGACACGGCAATCGGCAACGGTAATGGGCACTTTAATTTTACTGCGAAAAAAAGGAAGCACGATTTCCGCGCTAAATGCTCACGCGAATGGATTTAACCGCATTCTACCAACGCCGAGAGACGCGTACTATGTGTTCTCTGTAAAACAGTTCGGCTTGTAAAATCGGTGCTCTCGCGTGGGGCGCGCGGACGAAGGAGAGAGAGAGAGAGGCCAACTTCCGAGGAAATACCACTTCACTTTGTAAGTCGGAGCATTTACCGCGCTGGAGGAAGCACAGTTCGCATTTTAATACGTGCAAAACGTGGCTCGCGAGCGAGAGAAACACAGGGATTGTTGTAATGACCAGGATCAGGGTAATTTACCGTAAAAAGTGGTCTTTTCCGGTGATTCACTGCTAAGATTTCAGAGTACGATAACTCTCTCCTGCTAATTTCGGGTTTATCAAAGTTGTACATGCGGCGAGAAAAGTACCGTAATTATTTAACAATTCTTCGTTACAAAATCCTTTGTCTATAAAAAATAATGGAACATATTGTAACTTATATTAAAAAAAAAAAAAAAAAATAGCGTATTTAGTATGTACTAAAGATCTTCTCATAAATATATGAAATAAACAAATACGTATTCGCGACAATGAGGCGCCGATAGAACTTGCGACTTTCGGCGTGTAAAACAAGAGGTGGCTACCGGAGCGAGACGAAAAACGCGAGGAGCGCGAAAAGTAATGTGACCGAAATGGAATCGTGCGATGCCACGATCCTTCTTCAAGACGACTTTTCCCTCGCGATGGGTCACGGCTCGGTCGCCACCCTCAAAATTATCCGACGTAAAAAACGAGCTTTGAAAGGACCTGGAGCAAATGCGATCGAAGGGCGAGTTTTTAGAACTTTTCTGAATCTCTGAACGCAATGTCTGCAAATATAAGATAAGTCTTTAAATTAAACGTCTTTTGTTAAATGGTTCCCCACAGATTTCGTTCATTTCTGTACTGAATCCTTTATATATAATAAAGAAAAAAAAATGACATTATAATATTATTATTATTTGCAAAATTGAATAGAATGAGCTTGATACTAATTTGATAAACAAGTTTATCATATATTAACACAAACGGATCGTGAAGAGATTTAACACGAGGCAAACTGAATTCCAAACGAAATCGGCTTTCAACCGGATGTTTGCAGCGGCTTTTTCATCGATTGATAATTTTCATAGCGTATCGCGGCGTGCCTTTCTTCGCAAACGTATGCCTGCAGAATGCATAAGAAGAATAGGTATGGGCGAAGCGATCGTCCGAGCTCTCTATCCAGCGTACATGCATCGTTGTAAGACCGCGATGCGCATCCAGCGTCCGAGTTACAATACAGTAAAAATGCACAACGAAGCCAAGGGCAGACTCGTTCTCCAGACTATCTCGCAGTTCTGCACTCGCCACTATTGTAACACGCGCGCGATACAATCTTATTGTAATAAATTTTTTAGGACTCACAAAATTTAATTTAATCCTACATCTTGCATTTCTTAATAAAATCATAATTTTAATTAACTAGTTTATCATATCAAGTTTTATATGTTGTTGTTAAATTTGATTTATGATTTTGATGTATGGTACATCTTTCATATATAGTACAAGCAATTATTTAGTTATTAATCTAATTCGAAAAGATGTTGCATATAATTTTCCGATAAGCTGAAAATTGGATCGCGTGTCAGGGGAAAAGGCAACTGTGATTTCAGGGACTTTCAATTTTTTCCCTCGCTTTCTCAAGGAAGCTCAAGAAGTCTACTCGTGTAGCGGCCGGATATGAAGCTTGTTACCGGCGATGGAGATTCATCCGCTTCGTAAATCCGTCTTCGATCATCCTTGCGGTACGCACGCATAATACGAAACGCACGCTCCCGGTCCAATCCTGCAACGCGATCGAATCCTCCGTGCGTGACCGACGTATAGAGTTACGCGCGGCGCGGTCCCGCATTCCTAGGTACACACATGAAATTCGATATCGTTTGCGCGAAGGATCGGGGACCTCGCGCAGGCGAAGACCTGGCGCGAGACGAGACGGAAGAAACGAGATATAAGGCCGTCGCGATCGATCGTTATCGCGTACCACGTACGGCCGCACTTGTCGATCCTTCGTGCGTCTTCGTACGCGGCAAAAGAACCAGAGCGAAATACCCCGCTGCCTTCGTCTTCTCATCCTCCTCCTCCTCTTCATCCTCTTTCGAGCGGGGCATCCGATCTCACAGCAATTTTTTCGCGATGCACCTCTCGATCCCCGCACGTCCCCCCTTTCACTCCTGCTCACTTAGCGCGTCGCGTTCCATCTTGTCCGAATTTTTATCGGGCTCCGTGATGCAGAAAGGAGACATCGGATTATGCAAGAAGATAACTAACGCATGCACGGGTCATGTGAGCCCGTATCATATACCACTTTATTTTAAAGAATGGTAAAGTATCTAGAATAATGTAACGGTAGAATCTCGGAAGAGGAAATTTTCGTGTAATTCACAGTTATATTAATTTTCTTAATAAGAATTGCAATTTTACTTTCGTCATGAATTTGACGTTCGATGCTCATGCAAAACAGCAAACCGGTTTTTATCTTATTCTCTTCTGTATTATCTGTATTTCTTGTACGTAAAATATATATTTTTATTATTTTATTATGTAGTTTATTAAAGTACAATACATTTTAAAATTATAAAAAAATATATATATGTATTTTACGTATGCAAAATTACTTGTTTCTTTTTATAGTTACAAAGGAAGAGAGGCATAAGTTTCTTTATGTAATGACAGAGCACGTGAGATAAAATAAGAAAAGTAGAAAGACGAGATTTAAAAGCATTAAAATGACCAAAGATCTTATAAAAATATACAATGGACAATGACGAAGAGTACGCAGGGTTACTAGAAAATCGGGACCACCGAGAGAAATCGTGCGAATCTCTTTACCGCATAGGACACTACTTTTCCACGAGGTAAGTTCGTGGTAAATAGAGTGCGTTAATGAAAAGCTAGAAGGTTAGACGGCCGCGGGAAGGTATCCGACCGATTGATCTCGATACGTCTCCGTTAATTTTTTCCCACGCGAATAACAATCCGCATGTTTTATCACGATGATGTGCTCGCACGGTAATCCGCTTAACGTAAACCGTGAGCACTTAAGTAAGTGAAAGCCGACCCGATTGCGTCGTGAATGTACGCGTATACGATTGCGTTCATTGGAAGTCCAAAATCGACCGGTTTTTCTGTCGAACGCCGACGTTGTTCTTCCCATGCATGCATCCGCGGTGCACAGCCAACGGCGCATCGCACCGAGTGTTGCTACTTTCGGCAAAACAGGAGCATAATAAAGCATTACAGCAACGCAACCGAGCGCCAGGTCACGGCGCCCCGTTGCGCTCTACTTTCAACTTGGCCACTCGACTTTCGAGAGAAAAACAAGCAGGTTGAATTTATGTCATGGAACGCAGTTAATGCTTGCGACAACGTAACAACCGTAATTTCGTAAATGCAAGAAAGCAGCCGCTTAAGTGCATTACTGTTTGGAGGACAGAGCGTTTATTCCACGCAGGAACGAAATATATAAAGTTTTCTCGATAGTGAATATCCGAGTCGCAGGAAATGTAAAGTCAAAGTAAAAGATTGATGATATATAATAGTAAAATATACAATTTCTTCCGAGCTGCAATAATAAATTTTATCCTGCTTATTAGTATAATAAAAATTATGATAGGAAAAATATAAGAACAACATCGATCATCTGAACACGAGCAATGAATCATCTTTTTCATTTTTTAACTGTCGACATTTAAGAAAAACTAAAATAAGCTCTCTCACAGCAGCAAACTTTACGAGCCATAGATCATTAAAACAGACAGAACAGAATGAGATATGTTCATTCATTTTCACCAGACCTCGAATATGTGTGTAAGAGTCGAGAATTCCCCCGGAAATGATATTCGGATCGCTTTTCTTGTTAAGTATAAGAGCAGACAATTTGTCAGCAATAACAATTAAGTTTTTCATCCAGCACGATTATCGCAACCGCGCATCTGACCGTGGTCATCTTCGATGCTCTTTAACGTTGAATTTACCGTCAATTGGAAGCATTATTATACATCATTCATGACGCACGGGGGGAGTTAGAGTATGGCCGCAAAAGGGATAATCCCTTTTCCATTGTGCGGTAGCTTAAACTCGCCGACCTTCCGAGCGCGAGTGTTCAAAGCGCGGGACGCGTGGGTGCGGAAAATTGTGCGGATGCGTATGGCGACGTTAAGCCGCCAATTATACGTCGGGCTTAATCGCCGCGACTGAGCTAAACGGCCCGCGATTTTTTTACAATCTTTATGCACCGTCGGCTTGCCGATATCTCCGCAATTGCCGCAGGTCGTTCGCCGATATTTTACAATTTTGCGTCCCCTCGGGGGCGCGCGCGGCCGCTCTCGTCGACGATCGAAACGCGTGGGACGCACGAGTAGTCGGACAGGATGGAGAAGCCCGGCGCGAGCAAATTTTTATCGTCTTCCTTGCTTCGCGAGAGACTTGTCACTTCATCGAGAGAGATCACAGATTATACGCGCGTACAGACTGATTCAAAGAGACCGGAGAAAATTATAAGCGCGTAGCACTTATAGGCGACTATTTTAATAAACAGATCTGTCTATATAAAGTAGAAATAAATGTACAAAAAATATTTAAATGTAAAATTGTAATTAAAATGTTAAATTGAACTATATTGAGTCTTTCTTTTAAATTACATATTCTGTTATGCTGAAATGTTTCTTGGCAGATTAACAGTGATTTACAAAAATGTAATCAAAATTATGCTGCTAAATTAACCACTCTCCTAAATTTGATTTTTTATCCCATATTTTACAGGAATTTTTCAATATGTAAGAAGATAATTTTATATATTAAATGTGGAATTTTTAGAAATGTGACAAAAGTTGCGAAATATAACGGTAATGAAAATAAACAGATGGACGTGTATAAGGCGAAGAAGCAGGAGGGAAAGAAGGAAAGCTAGACGTAAAAGCAAAATATGATTATTCGGGAAGGAAATAGACGAGACGGGTAAAGCTCGTTCCAGCACCGTTAAGCCTATAATGTCGGTGTTTTATTAGATTATTCCGCGTTCTCGACGGTGGGACGCACAATGGCCGTTTTCGCGGCTAAGACCGGACGAACGTGCGCGACAGCAATCCGAATGAGACGTTGTGCGGACAGGAGCGCGGTCGTTCCACGCAGTTCCACGTATCCGGGCGTCGTTATACCCCACCGTAGAATTCTACTCTTTCTCTCTCTCCTTCTCTTTTTCTCTATGCGACGTACCTATGTCCGGCAGTTACGCGAGGAGGACAAAAGCCACGCGCGCGAAAAAGCCGCAACGCGTGAAAGCCGGTCGCGGCGGGAACGGCGGAGATATGATGTACTGCGCTAATAACCGAACCCACCGCCGACTGCGGCGGATCCTAACGATGTTTTAAGCCGTAATTAATTTACAGCCCGACCCCTTACCTAGCTACGCTGGCGATCCGGCCCACCAGCCGGCGTGCGGCCCTTAAATCCCCCTATATGCGCGCGGACGGTCAATATCGGCGAGTGCCTGCGATTTTTCCGCCGGCGCGGCGTGCGGCGACACGCGGCACGAAACGCCGCGTCATCGTATACATATAATACGCGAATAACGCAACGTTCGACCGGAATGTCCGGCTGATGTCCGATCCGACGGTGTGTATTATACTTTTAAATTCAGATTTTCCGTCGGTCGATCGGTTGGCATGCGGCACGCGTTATCGCGACGGAATATCTATGATCTGAACGAATGTTAAATTCGCTTAGCCATGTCGGTCAATCTCGATGCGGCCGCGAATCTTCGATGCTGATGACTATAATAGTACAGTGACGCCAACGTCCAGTGTCTCCAAATATCGCAATTGCTCGATTGTATCGTTTCATACCGTAAATGTCGTTTCGATCAACCTGGCGAATTTTCCGCATGCTTAAATATCGCTCAGCAATCTCCATTTGATCGAGATAACATCCGATCATGGCACGCGAGTCCGGTATCGATGCGGCCGCGAATCTTCCGCGAATCGTTGCTGCTTGCTGTCGACCGGCACGGAACGTACGCCGCGCGTTCACGCGCGATCATCTCGGTCTGCGCGGAATATCTAAATAGCGATCGGCTCGCATATACGGTAGGTAGGTAGGTAGATGGGTACACACATTCGCGATGCGAGGTCCGCAGCGTGTAGGCGTGAGCCGCCGCGGCTTTTTTATTTCTTCTCCCCTTATATTGCGGCCGGTCTTTTCTCACGGCAAGCTACCTCGCTTGCGTTACACACGATCACATATCGTTCATCCTATATGCGCATGCCGCGGTAGCGGGATCGGGAGTCAAATAGGTGTCGAGAGATTCGTTTTCGATTTCTCTTTTCGGATGCGAAATCGTAACGAGATCGTCGCCGGCTGTTAATGGGCAGAATTACTTGCGTGCGGCGGCTGCGGTATTTGCGGCTTCGACTGTTGACGCTCGAGCGCGCCCCGAGAATGATCGCCGCAGCGCGCTACCGGACGTACTTATTCAATGCGTCCAAGCATTCCTCGGCTTCTTTTTCGCGGTATGTTACTAGATTAGTTTTGCGTAAATAGGGGTAATCGTGACAGCGGAATACTTTTCAATAACAGATTCATAGTCGTTACAAAATTATGGTGCTGTCCGATATGCCAGTCTGCAACAGCTGTTTATTCTAAAATCATTTCATAACTCTAGCCAGTTATTTGAATGGTAGAAATGGCTACTACTAAATAGCAATTTATTTAACATTGTATTGAGAAACCATCAAAACATGAAAGCCGTCAATTGGCCATCATTATAGGACATATTGCGATGCGCGTTTGCTTCGCCGCCACAATTACCTGACTGACCCTATTTCTTGATAATGATGCGAATACCGTTGAGATTAACGATGTTACGACGCAGAGTAATCGCGCGGATCCGGGAGTTAGAGAAAGCTCACTGAATGTCATGACTTCTGATCCATCATTATCTTGGAATGCCTGTCAGCTATTTAAAGCTATTTATCGTTTTCTAAAATTCATTGCGCAATTTACGCGAAATGTTCAACGAGGAGAGAGAAAAGAGAGAGAGAGAGAGAGCCATCCGTGGGAAAATAGAAGCCGTATTTCTTCGAAAGGATAAGCAGGAAACTCGTCGCTGTAAAAGAACGACAGACGGTATCGTCGCCAAGACGAAATGGTCACTCCATTGTAATTGTGGCCTACATCGCGAGATTGCCTCTCCGCCGAGAATCGAAATACCGTCTCTCACCAGTCTCACCTCGCCAACATTTGGCAGCGGGAGCTCCCTTTTTCCTCGTCCTCGCCGTCCCGTTACAACGGGCCTTTCTTTCTCCGCGACGGGACGTACTTGTCTGAAGTACCTCGAAAATACGTATAGCAGTAGGCACCCCCATCCCCTGGCTCGGTTCCCTTTTTACGCCATTTCGCCCGACAAACATCGCGGTCGTTGTCCCGAGTCTAGGACAGCCGGCGCCCGGCGTCTGGCGTCCCGGCCGCGGCGCCCGTTTTCCTGCCCGTCCCATCCCCACAATTCGGGTCCAGCCGCTCTCTCTATAGCTATACCTATCTACCACCGTGCGCGCGCGTTGCATCCGCGGGAAACGCGCGAGAAACTCTCTCGTGTACGAGAGAATATACCGGCGTCGCGACGTCTGGGCAATGAGCGACGAGACGAGAGATATAAGGACGAGATACGAGGAACGAGGAATAAATACAGGGTGTTCAGTAAATAAATTGGCGCACAGGTAGCAATCATCGAAACGAATGAAAAAAAAGAAACGTAAGTAAACTCACGACTGGATCGGAAATGGATCGTTACTCGATATTATTGTGATAGAGTTTTATTATTAAGTGATTATTAAGTTCAATAAAAACTCGTGTACCAGATGACGGGTTAACAGAGGCAAAAGGAAACTTTATTGCTCTTAATGCGTGCCTTCGTCCTAAAGAAACACAGACTGTTATAAAAATTGTATTGATAATTATCATTTATCATTTTATTTGATTAAAAATTTGTACGAGATGCGGTATCACCGAGTAAAACCTTTCGATAATTAAAATTGCAATTTTAGAGACTACTACAGTTGCGCGAGTAAGACCTCAAACGCGAATGACATCGCAATTTAACACCGTGCGTTTTAGAGTCAGGTTCCTTAGTTATGTCGTTATACAGCCGGCAGCAGTCGGAGTTGAAGTTTAGAGATGAAGATAAGATAATCCCCCATTTCATTTCGCGGGAATTTATGCGTGAGATGAGACAGACAGTCAATTACGCACGCCCGATTTCTGCACGTGTGTCAAGACAACGCGAGTTGCATTATTACGTATAGAGAGATCAGGAACGCACACGTACCTTACCAAGTATAAGCGCACACACTTCCAGCTCGCGCAAAAACTAGCAGTGCTATGTAAACATAGAGAAAAAACGCAATTCCATTGGCATAACGCGGACAGCATTCCTGAAGACTCGTATCGTTATCGGTGGACAAGCCATGACTCGAAAGAACGTCGTCCCGCGAGCATTAAGGAAAAGGAATTAACCCTTTTTATCCCGCGGAACTTCCGAATATTTTTTGCCGGCCTCGTCGCTTCTCGTCTCTAACGAGTGCAATTACCTTAATTGCGATCGCGCGCGCGCGCGCGTGTGGACGCGCGGTTAATGCATGGAAATTTGCATCGGTCCGGGCATTAGGCATTTTAAAATCATCGTCGCTTCCTTCTATTTGCACGATTTCGAGCGCCGTTTGCGAATGAGATAAAGAGGTACATAATAAAAGAGAGATAAAAGAAAGAGAAAGAGAGAAACTCTGACGTATACATATACAGAATTACATTAAGCTCTATCAAAAGTCACGACCATCGCTAAAACCCGCTCGCCTTTCCCGGCGATATCCGGCAGGTTCCACTACTCTCCTCTCGATTACCTGCAGCACATTCCGCGCCGTTCTCTCCGTGCCGTCGGGACCGCTCGCGATAACCTAACGAGTAGATCGAGTTCACAGCCGACACTTAAAGGGTTAACGGCCACGCGAAGATCGCTCGTTCCTGCTCTCTTCCACGTCGCCGGGAGAAAGAAGAGCGAATACCTGAAGTTTTATATCCGCTCTTTCGAGCCGACATCCAATCTTAATTCGCTCGTTGTCGAACGCGGCGGAGATCGGCTCCCCGTCTTCCCCTACGCCGTTAAGGTAATGACGCATAATTAATTATTACCTCTGAAATAACCGGATTCGGAGTCTCCTTCTATCAGTTTTAGAGCCGGTTTAAAGCCGGCGGGGCAAAAACAATGGTTTGTGGGTAACGCGACTTTATAAAGCACGTAGGTACCTATATAGGATCAGAATCGTTACTTGGTTATCGTTTATCTGCCTCATCGTCCAGATAAATCTGACATAAGTTATAAATTTCGCGAGATTTACGAGGGAGATGATTATCGGTTTGATGAGAAAAATCCTTTCTGCAGTTAATTTCTTATTTCCTAGAAACGACGTATATTACTGTAGATCTCATTACTGATTGTTATATATACATCCGTTTAACTATTTATCAGATTTCTTACATACATTAGTGTGCGTGTGTGTGTGGGTGTGTGCATATAAAGTTATAATACAAGTTCGTTCATACAAAAAATCTTTCGGAAAGTTATCTACTGTATAGTCTTGTTAATATTAAATTTCTTTTGATTAAGATTCAAATTAAGATTCATGTTTTCTTTTGTTGAAGAAAATCTACTTCATGTTGATCAGACAATGTCCCTTTAAAATCCGATTATATTGTGTTTGTGTGTAAATTACAATAATTGCATGACGCGTCATGACGTTCTCATTTTAAGCGAAACTACCTCTGGGAAAGTTGTAAAATGATAATAAGTCGTGATAGATGGAACAAGCGATCCGTTATCCCGTCGCATGATAAAATACAGAGTACTTATTCACCATATTATTTCAGACAAGCGCGATGTCTAAAACCTGATCTGAAGTTGATAGCGTGAAGCTCGATAACGCTTGAGCTGGATTATGGGATGTAAATCGCTATTATCAAGCCGCGATCGCCATCGGTACGCGGCGCGTCGCGTGAGCGAATCGTTATTACACACTCGTGTGCATATCACGGCTATTCGCTAATAGCGGAACACCGGCTCTAGCACGAGGAAGAAACACACGGTGACACGATATACGATCCGTTTATTGAGTAAATTAGACAATTGACATCTCGTGGACGTCACATATACATTCCTCTTTAAGCTCAAAGATTTAACTTTTTATTGATAGCAAATTGCATAATCTCTATTTGCAGCAAATAATAAACAGAACAATGCGCTACAAGCGCAATCATAAATGATGCTAATAGGTATCAAAAATCGAATCGCAGCAAAAAATAAGTGGAGTAAAATAGCACAGCGTTATTTTTAATAACTATTAAAAACTGTTACTAATTCTGTAAAATTAAAATAACAAAGAAAGTAAAATTTTATAATATAATTAATTAAAATAAAATTGTTTGTTTTAAGATATATAAAGTGTGGGAAAGTGGAGGTGTGCGAGATTGAAAGTTTGCCTACAGCCGCAAATTACGCCGTTCCCCGATCGTGAGTATGTACAAAACGGAATGAAAGGAAGCACACAGAGAGCTTTTCTATACTTCGACTCCAAACAGGCACTTGTATTTTTTGTCGTCCCCTGTCTGTAGGCGACTGTTGAACACATCTTCCCGGGTAGTATCGAGAGGACTGGGAGGGAGGTACCAGTGAAGGGAAACGACAAAAGGAGGAAGAGAAGAAAGAGAAAGAGTGGCCAGTGGTCGGACGCACGAGGCGCGTTTATGACGGGTCTGGACTCTGAGTTACGATCTCAATACTGCAATAAGTGCTCTTAGCGGGGCCATGTTTTTTTCTCTCTCTCCCTTTCTCTCTTTTTCTCCCTTTCCCCGTCGTCGAGACGCGATTTCCCCCCGCGGCTCTTATCGTGAGGCTTTACGCTGGTGCTTCCCGCGGGCTTCACGAGAAATATTATTTAATTAACGGGAAGCGACCGCCGGCATGGTCGAAGGAGACCTGGATCTTCCTTCGGTCGTAAATAAAAACGGTACATTCGCGTGGTGGCTCTCTCTCCCCCCGTCTCCCGGTAACCTTTGCGGCCCTTGCGCCTTTCCCTCTCGCACACTTCCTTCGCTCTTTCTCGCCCTCGAGCGAAGCCTTTCTCCCGACGCCGCGCCGGCGACAAGAGAGAAAGAGACCTTTTCCCGCCGCAACGATATTTTCGGTAATCGCCGCGGCGTTTCTGAAGAGAGGCCGAGGGTAGAAGAGGCCTTTAAGCGCGACATTACTTCCGCTAGAAACCCACCTTTTGGTCGATTAGCTCTGCGGTGAATTTAAGTCGCGCTCGAATCGGCCGCACCGAATTCGCCTACGGACGTCGTCGTGCCGCGACGCACTCTCGCTCCCCACAAGCCCGAAGAATTTCTTCCTTTAATTGTCCTCCAACCCCCGACTACCGACGTAGGCGAAATATATACTACACCTACTGCGGACTACGGAGTAAGAAACCGGGACTCGAACGACTCCGGAAAGTAATCTGCCTAATTACCCAGCAAGAGATTCATTCCGCTCGGAGGATCGACGGGAGGGTAGCCCCTTTTAGTCGTAAAACGACGACGAACTGGTTCCATCTCTCTTTCTGTCTCTTTCTCTTTCTCCCTCTTCGACGGACGGCGGCGAGAAGAGATGATTTTCTGGAATCGCGCGAGATTCGTACGCTCGGCGGCAGCCGACAAGTGAAATTCCACTCGCGATAGTGACGGTCACGAAGACTGGATTAAGGACGCCGCGAGCAAACTTATTTAACGCCTGACTGCTGAACGGTGAGCCACGAAAATGTATTAGTTCGTTCTGTTTGTCATTACGATTATCCTCGATCTTTAGCACACTTAATCGTTTTTCTACATATGATACGAATATATGTATATAAAGCCTATATCATCCGCAAAATGATTCTGAAATTATTCTGGAAAAACATGAACACTTTCCTTCGTTTTATTTTTTTTTTATAAAGCTCGATAAATTTCTAAAGCGATTGAAGATAATTTTGATACGCTTTTCTATCTCTCTCTAAAAACTGAAGTCTAGGAATTGGAAATTATATAGACCCGTATTTATAAAAAAATCAATTCTGCATAAATCTCGTAGGTACTGAAAAATATATTATATATTAGATAAAATGCATAGAATAAAGTTTTGTATTTTAAGATATAAGTGGTTTATAATAATCACATTTTTATAAAGTTCAACTGGAGACTGTGTTCAGTTTGCGAGAAGCAAACAATTATTTCCATGATATCATAACTACTATATCATATACATTTAGTGGAAGACTCGCGAAACTCGATGCGAAATACATTCGAAGTTAATTGTAAGTGTTACTAAGGAAATCCATTATGCTTTGCGTATAAATATCGCGACAGTACTTTATAATTCCGTCGATAAATTTACAGTCGTCAGTCGCGCGAGTTAATTAATCGCACAGGCTAACAGGTGAGCTAATTGTTCGTAGGAGGAAATCGCGTTTCGATGGGTAATACGGCGACACGCAGAGCGGCACGCGCCGTTACCTGCCGACTCCGAGTCTCACCGGGCGAATGACAGCACGCGGCGGCCTTGTGTACGCAACCTTGTAACGCTCGACGTACGCTAAACAAACATCAAGGCCGCACGCCAGGCAGCCGTTACGAAATATTTAAATGTATTACGAAAGAATATTCCGTTTCTTATTTTTTAAATTGATTTCGACAAGCGAGCTGTTACTATACATATATTTTGCGTCTTGTTTTGTGGGCTCAAGATCGCCTAAGATAACGATTAATCTCGTTCGATTAAAAGGTACGCTTTGAAATGGAAATAATGTTACTTTAATTCTAGATACGAAATTATTTGCTCCAATTGTTATATATAAATGTATATTATTAATGACAAATTTTAATTGATATGCAAATTATTTCTTTTTTAATGATAACTTAAATGGTTTATGTATATCACTTAATTATTCCATTTAAAAAGAATTTAGTATAAGAATAAATGTATTACTTAGAGAAATAAAATAAATTTCAAAATAAAATTAATTGATAACGCTAATATATTCTCACGTATTTACGTATCGCACATCATACGTCCGTGATCATATATTGGAAAAAGAGCAAAAGTATAAAGTAATTTAAAATAAACTATCCTACCTTATTAAATCAATATAAAATACGAAGATATTACCGTCTAATAGTATCTTTCATAGTAAAAAATGAAAGATTCTTCAACAGAAGCCTTTTATGTACAATAAAAACATATTCTAGTTGCAGCATAAAAGGTATATTTAAACATTAATTTGATATCTGGTCAGTCTGATTATCTCGTCCATTTCTCATTTATCAAAATGCGATAGCGCGGCACACGTTGTACGATGTGTTTCATTTCGTCATGATTAGGTTTTTCGGATTGCTTCTGGTTGAGTTACGCGCGAGTTACGCGGTTGTCCGCGTCGTTTCGGTCGGCGCGGAACGAATAAGCGCGAAAAATATGGGGCTGTCTCTCGTTGCGGACGCCACAATGGGATACGAGGACACGTATATGTACAGGATATAGGACGCACACAGAACATCACCTTGCCCTGACCACGAACCGGACTTTCTGCTTCCCTTCGTCCCTCCCGGTCTCACTCCTTTCCTCTTTCTCTTTCTTTTTTTCCTCCGCTTTCTCTCCGTCACGCTCCACTCGCTCTTCCCGCTACGCTGCCGCACTGCTGCTGGGGTATAACGCCGCAACGACGAAGAGAAAATATTCATAATGCTGGATTAAGCGTGGGAGTACCCTCGGGTAGTCCTGCGCGACCGACCTGGGGGTGGATAGCCAAACTAATCAAGAGCCCGCCCCATTTAATTGCCACCCTCGCCCTCTCTTTCCCGCTCGTTTCGTCGATCGTATAATCGCACGGCCAAGAACCGACTCTTTTGCTCCGTTTCTCCTTATTACCTTCCTCGCGCATCTTTCCCGTCTGCCCTTCGCCCTCGATGCACCTTTCTCTCCCTTATTCTTTCATCTTCCTCCTGCGCTTCTCTACGGACACTCCTCTCCCAAGTTCTCTTTCTTTTGGTTACTCTCGCTCGCGATCGCCGCTGCCCGTTCTCTTTCCTCCTTCTCTTCTATAATCATCATCCCGGTATCGCGTATCGAACAGCTGCGATATAAGCGCACGTAACGCTACCCACGATATGGCAAAAGGGCTCCTCGTACGAGAGAAGGCCCATTAAATCCCCTCGCGCCCATTATACCCGAGGTCACTTTCGATCCTAGGCGTCCGGGGCATAAATTTTTCCAAGTGCTCATTACCCGCCCGGCGTCATAACGAATGACGCGCGTAAAGCGCACCCACTAGGAAAAATGTTTTGTTGTACGAACCAAAATTTTGTTGTAACAACACAAAAATTTGGTTAAAATATGCCTAACAAAACTATTTAGTTGCTGTAAACAAATGTCTTTGTTACTTATGTTTTGTTGTTATAACGTAATACTTTTTTTATAGCAACCAAAAATACAAAACTGCCTCGTCCTCCTAACCAAACAATTTAGTATATTTTATGTATACACAAGAGCTCGTGCGGCAAGAGAGTTCGGCTCGCGCCCGGTACGCGGCGCATCGCCGGTATTTTCTCTCGTAAGGAAGATTCGACATTGACATTATATCTAGGGCAGCTCAGCTCAGTGGGTCTGCCGGGTCTTCTCTAGCATTCAAGCTTATCAGTAATGTCAGTTAGAGCGTGCTCACTCCTGACAACCTACCCCATAGTATACATATACACATAATTTAAATATATAATGTTTATATATATTATGATTTATATATATAAATTATAAAAAAAATAATATTTTCAATCAAACAAAATATTTGGTTCCAGTAATAATTAAAAATTTTGGTTGCAATAAAGCAATTTACATTACTAAATGCTTTTGTTTTCCATAACAAAATTTATATAGTTAATATTTTTGGTTGCTATAACAAAAGTATTACATTGTAACAACCAAACATAAGTAACAAAGATGAAACTAAATAGTTTTGTTGGGCATATTTTAACCAAATTTTTGTGTTGGAGACACTAAATTATTTTTCCTAGTGCCGCGGCTTGATATACGCGCCGCGCGATAGAAACGCACGGTACATATATGTCACTGTATCTGTCGCATTATTCTTTCGAATCGTTCCAGACGCTCGTACGACGTTAACGATAAAAACGGAGAAGAAATTGGCCAATCTCTAGAAAGAATTCGCAAGAATTATTTAAAATTTTATATACGCATTCTAAAAGAAGCGAGATTATATTATGTAAATGTATATGATAATTCTCTTGTAACATACGTAATATTTCGTGAGATTATAATACTTTTAATGAAGATAAAAAAAATACAGTGTACATATATTCAATGTACCTTGTGTGCATAAAGGGACTCTATTAATTTTAATTCCCAATCTCGTATAATATATTCTGTAAAAATAGAGTTTAATTTTCTCAGTGGGACCGTAAAACTCACGAAAGAGAACTTCTCATATGTCACGTATTTGATATAACGTAGCAATAATACATGTATATCATGTTAGATAATTGAAACATAACTCATTTGAACAAATTCGTAGATAACAACCAGATTTCAAACCCGATTCTCGCAGCTGGAGGCCCGAGTTCTTTATGCACTTTCTTACGAACGTCATAACTTTCGTAACTTAAAGGAGCAATTTATGAATTAGCTACTTGCGCGAGTAGAGAAATGAAGAAGTATATCGAGTAATTTAATATCCAATTAATAATCGATCAGAAGGCGGCGGCTATAACTTGTACGATGAAATGTTGATTAACCGCGAACATACGCAATACCACGAGCGCTTTCACTATCGCATCTCTTTATCAAACGATGTACCATCGCGCGTTATCGAAATCGGGGCGGACTTCATCGGAGCGCATTCCCGAGCTACCCATCGCATTATCGTAATGAACTAGCTTGGCATTCGGTTCGACCTTTATATGCCCAGACGTTTTTTTTTATTTTGCGTTCGTCATAAATTATAATATTAACTCGTTAATCAATTATTATCTCGATAATCGCATCATCTCCAGTTATTTTCGTAAAAAGTGTGAAAGTTTCAGTTAACAGAAAGTTACATTTATTAATTATTTTATTCCGTAATTATCTCTACTTTATATTTAACAGAGACAGAAGAAAATAATACCGCCGTCTGGAAAATAACTAATTATTCACATGAATGTTAAATAATGTTAAATGGAGCGTGAAAATTTTCCAGTTTGTAAGCGATTGGTGACCGGTTGATTATAAAACTAGACGTGTTATATATCATTATAAAACTAGATGTGGTATATCATTATAAAAATGCGTAATGTCTATATATGTTGGAACCTTAAGAAAGGAAAAGAGGAAGATTCGCATACGCTTCCAAGTTACAGAAATGTCACATGGTGCATGTGCGTTGAGTGCGATAAAAAGATTTTCAATAAATACCTATTATAAATAGAATTATCTTACGCGTAAATCTAGTAGAAAAAACTGCGCGTGAAAACCTTGTCACAAAATTTAATCTTTAATCCACACATTTTCTTAATCTCCTTTCGCGAGACACCGCGGGGGATTCCGGTGTTTCGCAATTAACAACGTATATAAATTGCATTCTGATGTTCACCGTGCACATAGTGGTTTTCGCGACTGGCAACTGGGTTAAAAAAAAAAAGGAAGAACATCCGACATGGGCGGTACGGGGATTAAGCATTCCCGTGTCCAGAATGTGTGGAGCTCGCTCGTTCGCGTTCCGCAAAAATGTCGCGATCGCGCTCGCAAAGTGCTCCGACGAGTGATTAACTCGCCCGACAACTCCGCGAGAGCGCAAGACCGCAGCGAGCCGCATATACAGTCGATTAGGTATGCCGCGGTCGGTGCGCGGCGTCAGTGCGTTAATAATCCCGCAGCGTCCGGCAAAAATGATCGCGTGCTCGACATAAATGCCACCGCTGAATTAGAGGAGAGAGCGAGAGGGACGGGAGCGCGGCGTATCGAAAATTCGCCGGACCGACCGGCGCTGCTTATCGCTCACGCGCGTAGGTGTACGTACATCGATCGCCGATCGGTACGTCTGTACGTGCCCACATTAAAACGATGAGTCTGCGGGGACACGGCGTACGGGACACGTGCGTGCACATCGCCGGTGCAATCGGCGGAGTTAAAGCCGAACCAGACGCATTACTCAATGCACGGGCGAAGGTTAGACCCCTCTCAAAGGCCGCATACGGACCATACGGACACATGCATGCGGATACGATTTTTATCGAAGGTAATATCTTGTTTTTTTTTTTTTCAGGGACGGCAGAGCGATCGGGTCCTAGGATTCTCCGAGGATATTGAAAACTACGCTGCGTCGAACTACATTCCGGTTTTTCCACAAAAATCTTGGATACGAAGACCATTTTTATGCCAATAAAATAACATTCCAATTAAAATATCTTAAGTGGCTTAATCTTTTTAAATCTTGCGAGATAAATATCTACCAGCTGGAATTAATATATTGCTACGATATATCGACGAAATTTTTTTCATTCTTTAGAATGCCTAATTATACAAAATCTAACTCAAAAGGATTATACATATATAATACATAAAATGTGAAAAGGAGAAATTCTTTTTTTAATTTTCCCACCTAAATTCTTAATTTTTTTAATAACAAGCTGTATTTTTAAAGACAAAACGCCAACTCTTTACTTTCACAAGTTTATAAGTAATTAAATATATAAATAAGAGATATATTCTTTATAAATATATATTTCTACGAAAAGATATTAGATAACCATGTAAATCTAGATATAGTCATAGAAAAGTCTCGCACCCTTGGGTCACTCGCAAGTTCTAACGAGAACTGTCCGCCTCGCTCGTTACGTTCATCTCGGCGAACGATAGTAAGACTATTGGAGAGTTGCCGGCGGCAATGATATTGGCGATGACAAAGTATTCGTTCTACGTTGTATGCGATACAACGTCGGTCGAAGTCCTCGCCGAGATCCCGCGATCGATCTCAACCGGTGAAACGCGAAGTCCAATCAAGCGTGCCACTGCGCGCCGCGACGAACCGGTGTTACATGTTCCTCGAAACCCCCCTTTTTTTTCTTACACGCGCGACACGCTCAGATCCTTCGAAGCATTAGCGTGTAACGTTCCGTCCGCCGCGCTCTTTCGTGTTGCTCTCCTCGAAAGGTTTTACGGTGGGAACGGATATAAATCAACTCCGGATTGTGTGTATGCGGAGCCTGTGCCGGATCAAAGTGGGATGTAAACGCGGACGAAATTTACGACGCGGCCGCTCGAAGGAACTCTCTGCTGACTCTGTTCGCTATTCAAGAAATCGTCCCGCTCACGGTGACGGCGAAAGAGAGAGAGAGAGAGAGAGAGAGAGAGAGAGAGAGAGAGAGAGAGAGAGAGAGAGAGAGAGAGAGAGAGAGAGAGAGAGAGAGAGAGAGAGAGAGTGAGGGAGAGAGAGAGAGAGAGAGAGAGAGAGAGAGAGAGAGAGAGAGAGAGAGAGAGATATGTTTCCGACCTCGAATGATTAATCACTTTTTTCAACGACCGCGATGTAGATCTTAGATGAAAAATCGCTCTAGGTGTCGATAATTTCGATTTCTCTCGGCTTGTCATCGACCGTTCGGGTTTTGATGCTCGATAGCCGTCGTTTCCTCTCGTGCGCGCGGATATATAGGGCTCGTCACGAATGTCTCGTTATTTTAACGAGTGTCGTAGCACGCGAGCTGCGTTTTGCCGCGAGGATCGCGTGCACGTTGCGGAGTTAAGCGCAGTCCGCGCTGCAGTGCTAAGTGCAGCGAAGACACAACTATACTTTAGGGCCGTTTAAATTGAATGGAATGCTTTCATTCATCCGGAATATAGAGTGCCACAAATGGAATATCGTAACACCGATATTCAGTCAATTTACGAATAATGAACGCGTTTTGCAGGATCAACGTGGCATGTAATAATCAAGAAACTTTTTGTGAAGA
>NW_020214260.1:0-1028 GCF_003070985.1 Temnothorax curvispinosus
TAATTTCTTTTCTTTCAGTATCAATTTAATTTGATACAATTTTTATAATAGTATTAAATAGTAAAATGACAAGCGTATACGCACACGCAAAAGAAAAATATCATTCGCTAGTGCTAAGAAAACCAATTACTCAGTTTTCTCTGTTTTTAAGTAACGATGATCCTTACAAAAAATGTTTTCTTGATAATATTACTTAAAATAAATAATATTCTACATTCTAATTATTCGATTCTTCAGTTAAGAATATAAAATTAAAACAAACATTTGATTTGCTAATTATTTTGATAGGACAAGTCAAGGCTATGACGCAGATCACAGTGCGTAATATCAGAAATAACTGATTTATTCGTCGTTTTCATACATCGATCCGTAGGTTTCGGCTCAGCTTTGAGCCATCTTCAGCAGTAGTTGCACAAGTTAAGTTACACGTTCTCCGTACCGTGTGGTGAGTTTACTGATTCCAAATATCAGAAACATAGACCAATTGAGCCATATCCGTAAATTTGTTCAATTAATGTCGAGATATTAAAAAAATCCTTTAGGAAACTCATCATTCGGTCTGAAAAACGTGGAATACAGAGCCATGTACATAATGAATACTCTATGCGAGAAGACTTAACGATCTTATCGACAACGACACACAGCAATGATATGAAAGGTCCTGCAAGAAGAGGCATGTCGTAGGTCAATACACCGGCGAGAATTATAACAAAGCACGATTTGACACCGTCTCAAAATGACACGGATTTTTTGCATCATGCATATGTCACGGTTTTGAGCAAATTGTAATCCATGCTCATGAACTTTGGTCGTTGGCAAATCGGGGTTTTACTATTGATACGTGCAATATTGTGACGGTGTCAAATCGTATCTTTGTTATAATTCTCGTCGGTGTGTTGACCTACGACATGCCTCTTCTTGCAGGACCTTTCATGTCATTGCTGTGTGTCGTGTCGATAAGATCGTCAAGTCTTCTCGCACAGAGTATTCATTATGTACATGGCTCTGTATTCCACGTTTTTCAGACC
>NW_020214261.1:0-1776 GCF_003070985.1 Temnothorax curvispinosus
AACAAATGAACGCGGACAACGCCGCCACTCACCTGCAATATCACGCAGCTGCACTGGCTGCGGCTGCGCTGCTGCAGTAGTGAATGCAGTGATGCCGGCTGCCGACATTACCGGCGATGGCGGGCATGGCGCCTGGCGGCCGCCGATGGCATCGGTGCTTTCTTTTGTCACATAACGTTTAGGGACCTTAATTTTTTGTTGAGTATATTCCGAATGTACTGACGGTACTGAAATAAAATATAACGCTTTTCAATCAATCAGATTTGTGTAAAACACTTATTCGAATTGATACGATCTGCATTGCTCTGACTCTGAAAACTGTGTAAAAATCAAATTAATCCACTGCTTTATAAAGGCTCTTCTACCGAGTTACAGAGAGCTCTCACTGTTCACACTTTGCCTTATCCTTTACTTTGAAATTAATTTCCCTTAAATAAGTGATAATATAAATAAGTTTCATTTCGAATTAAACGCAGAAACTAGATTAATAAAAGATATAAAATTAACCAAAAAAAGGTCACGTTTTATTTATATTTATTATCTTAAAAACAAATCTAGATTTCAAGAAAGAAATAATGATGAGTTATCAAATATAATTCAAATTTTTGTAGCCGACATATAATTTGTGTGAAGTATTTTCTTCTTCTATGCAGATGATCGGACCGTATATTTGTATTGCTCAATATCATACATGCCTTTGAATATGAAATAAAGATAAATAAACTGGTAGAAAAATAAACAAATAATGAAACATAAGTTATTGATTTTTTATCTACATTAAGAAGCAATTATAAATTTGATTCTGTTCCGATTTAATCGCACTTTATCGCCCCGAATTAATAACAGTAGCAAAAACGTATAATTATAATTACGATATACATTAAAGGACAAAAATCAAGTTTAAATTTATGAAAAATAACTTGCTCGTTGAAAAAGGTAGCTAAGATTTGCTAAAGATTCTGACACTGTAATATATGTAGGTACACAGGATAATCTAAAAAAACGATTGAACATTTTTAATAAGATACAGTACTGATAAAAATACGTAAAACGTTTATAAATAACGTAGGCTTGAGAAAATTATAACTAAACTACGTTAAGTACAATTAATAATAGTTTCTTTCGTACAAAAACTAAAAAAACGAATTATTTTTAATCCATATTAATACTTATTCGCATATAAATTCTTATATATATAAAAGTTAATAATTATAATTAGGTTTCTTATGTGTCTTAGTGATGATGAAAAGAATTGAATTATGCTGTTTTCACGCGTTTCACATTTCTCATTCAATTCCAATAATATCTTATTTAAATCTTCTTATGGTAGGTTTTAAAATTCTTTAGTGTCCATAATTTCTTTTATGTAAAATTTAATAAGTTGTCGAATGTGTTTCTAAAAATTTTGCATTAGACAACAACGCAAACAATGGAAGTTCCACAGCATTTTCAATCATAATATCGTGTAGCAAATAATGTCCGCACATTAATTTTAAAGTTGGTACATCATACGTATGAGCTGCTATTAACATATCTTTAAACATATTATAATCACATTGTTCTATTGAGCCAGTTAAAATGTATATTAAAATCTGCTAATGTTTGTATCTCATTATCCGTTATTAATTCATTCGTCATATCTTTTACTTTTTCCTTATGTTTGCAGATATACTTAAAGTAACTACTGTCGGAGTCACACAACAATTTTCTTGATAGAACATATTGTTCCTTTCCTACTATAAATTTGATTGAGTCCTCATCTCTAGACCGAAACTC
>NW_020214262.1:0-5622 GCF_003070985.1 Temnothorax curvispinosus
GGAGGATGCTGTGAATGTGATGGATGACTGCGACGCGGATAGTTTGGCGGAGCGCGTCACAACATGGATCCTGAGGGCGAATGATAATAGAATGAAAAGGCGAGTGTGTGGGGTTGCGAGGAAGCTTGTGTGGTGGACGAATGAGCTTGAGCGCATGAAGAAGGATGTGAGGAAGCGTAGGCGTGCCTACCAGCGAATGAGAGGGAGAGATCGAAGTCGAGTGGAAGGATGTTTGAATGTGTACAAACGTGCTCTCAGAGAGTACAAGAGAGCGATATGGAGAGTGAAAGAAGAGAACTGGAGACAGTTCGTGAGTGACAAAGGAAATCGGGATCCGTGGGGTGATGTGTATAAAATGTGCATGGGTAAGTACGGACGTGATAGACTGAGTGCTATGAAAGTGGGTGACAGGACAACGAGTACGTGGGAAGAGAGTGCGAATGTGCTGCTAGATCGCTTCTTCCCGGACACGGGAATGGAAGATGTACGATTGGTAGAGAGAGAGATGACTGAAAGAACGTTCGAGTGGAATGAAGTGGATGTGGCTGTGAGGGCGATGAAAGTGGGTAAGGCACCCGGGTTGGATGGAATTACGGCGGAAATGGTGCGTGCCGTTTGGCGCGCAATTCCGGGATGGCTGAAGAGAGTGTATGATGTGTGTCTGAGTACCAACTGCTATCCAAAGGTGTGGAAGAAAGCAAGAGTGGTTGTACTGCTGAAGTCCCCAGAGAAAGTGCGGTCGGATCCCGGGTCTTACAGACCGATCAGCCTGTTGTCTGTGCTTGGGAAAGTGTTGGAGCGAATGATGGTGAATAGGCTGGAGCGATTGATGAGTGGGAGAATGCGTGAGGCACAACACGGGTTTGTGAGGGGACGTTCGACCGAGAGTGCGTGGAATAGCGTGCGTGAGTGCGTGAATAGGTCCGAGTACAAGTATGTGTTGGGAATCTTTGTGGACTTCCAGGGTGCATTCGACAACCTGGAATGGCCATGTGTGATTGAGAAACTGTGTGAGGAAGAATGTGAAGAGATTGGGTTGTGGAGAAGTTATTTTGATGAGAGATGGGCATGTATGATAGGAATGAATGAGGAAGTGTGGAAGAGAGTGCTGCGGGGCGCACCGCGGGGGTCCATCGGTGGCCCAGAAATCTGGGTTCTACAGATGGATAAGCTCCTGTGGGAACTCCGCAGACGTGGATGTATGGCGACGGCGTATGCCGATGATCTGTTCGTGCCTGTCGAAGGACAGAGCCGGGCAGATCTGGAGAGAAAGGGGAACGAGTGGATGAGGATAGTGAGCGAATGGGGTGCGAGTGTCGGTGTGAAAGTTTCAGAGAGCAAAACGGTGATGATGCTCCTGAAAGGGAATATGTCGGAAACGAGACACCCGAGCGTTAGTGTGAATGGGAAGCATGTGAGGTATGTGAAGTGTGTGAGGTATCTGGGTGTGTGGATGGGCGAGCGAATGAGTTTTAAGCCGCACCTGGAGCGTATGAGACAGAAGTGTGTGAGCGTGGTGGGAAACTTGAGACGTGTGATGAGGAGCAAATGGGGTTTGCGGAAGAGAGCATGGCGCGTGATATACAAAGGTATGTTTGCTGCGTGTGTTATGTATGGTGCGAGCGTGTGGTACGAAGCCATGGAGTACAAGTATGCGCGAGTGGCGATCAACAGGTGCCAAAGAGTGGCGATGAGCGTCTGTTTGAGTGTCTGTAGAACGGTCTCCACGGAGGCCATGCAGGTATTGATGGGTGGTCTTCCGTGGGACCTGGAGTGCGTGAAAAGAGGTATGACTGTGAGAATTTAGAATGGCTGGAGATTGGGTGAAAGAGGTGTTGTGAGCGAAGAGGAAGTGAGAGCGAGAGATGTGGACGAGAGTTTGGAGTTGCTGAATGCTAGGCTGTATGAAAGATGGCAGAGTGAATGGGATAACGGTGCGAAAGGACGAGTGACACATGGCTTTGTACGGGATGTGAGGTTTGCCGAGGCTTGTCCGGAATTTGAGCCGAGCCTATGGCTCGGCTATATCTTGACGGGTCACGGCAGTTTGAATGAGTTTTTGCATAAAAGGGGATTGTCTGAGACTGAAAGTTGTGCGTGTGGTGCTGAGTGCGAGGACTGGAAGCATGTGATGGTTGAGTGTGAAATGTATGAGGATGTTAGGAACTTGGACGAATGGGGAGTCAGGGTGAGTGAGGATGGTAGAGTGGACGTGAGCGAGGTATTGGAGCGAAAGGAAAGATACGAGAGTCTGAGCAGGTTTGCGGCTTGTGTGTTTCAGCGAAGAATGAATGTGAATGCGTGAGACGTGCGAATGCGGCTTACCGGGGCCGGGTCTGCAGGAGACCCAACCGGGAGTGGCCTCGGCTGCGAAGATCCGACCAGTGATCTAGACTGGTACCACGGGGACCGGTCGCCCAAGGAGCTTGCTCCTGCCGGTCGCGGGTAGGACCATCGTGGTGGCAGTGGTTCAGCCAAATGCTGGCTAGGATACCCGAGTTCACGAACTTGGGTGTCCGACGGGTGAGCTTGCGTCCCCACAGCTCGGGTGCCAGCCTGCTTAGCTGGTAGAGCGTGGATAGTCGCTCGCCCCGACCAGTGGGTTGCCGCGGGATCCTGTAATCCTGCGGTGCACTGGTAGTATCGATTTCGGTCGGTACGAAAAAAAAAAAAAAAAACCCAATCCCGCGCCCATGGGGGACGTGTGGATGAGGCTCCACGAGCAGGTGCCGCACGTAAAATCAAATGACATATTCTGTCCCTATCTACTGGTGAGAGTAGACATGACTTACGGGAATAGCACTTTCAGGGAACAGTGCTCACAGTGGCAAAGCGTTTAGGCGCCCACGTGCTGAGTATAGTATATGAATGCGGCGTGTTGCTGCTTTTTGTAAGTACAGGGATAACTACTCGGGCGACGGTTTATGGTCGGAGTCACTCGCCTGTGACCCGATCATGCCGGTCAGCTCGTGATACACGGGCCGTCCTCTAGGCGCGCTCGCATATCTGTCTGGTGATCCCGAAATGGGGTAAAAGGGCTCAGAGGAGCCTCTGGGTGTCTCTCTTAAGACGTGGCGTACCCGGAGAGCTAGCTGGCCCGTCCCGACAGTGTTGCGAGTGAGAAGCGGTCCAAGGGCGTTCTGCTCTCCTGCTGTGTTGCGCCACGCACGGCGGGAGAGTAAGGCGTCATAACATTTAGGTGTTAATCGAACGGTGGCTGACAACCCCCGACGAATTTTTAGAAAGCAACACGCCGCGGAAAACTTAGTAGAATGAGTCGTCGTACTCAGTTCGGTTTAGTTGCTTTTGTAAAGCAACACGCCTAGAGAAACTTGGCATCGCGAGTCGTCGGACTCGGAGTGACGCGCCGCGGGCGAACTTGGTTTCCTCGTGGGTGTTGCCGTCGGCGGCGACTCTGCCGTCGGCGGAAGCAACACGCCGCGTGAGTGCCCACAAAGCAACACGCCGCTGAGTGACCGTCGTCAGCGGAAGCAACACGCCGCGTGTCTGCCCGCAAAGCAACACGCGGCTGAGCTACTCGCCGCCGGAAGCAACACGCCGCAGAAAACTTTAGGTTTGATTGCTAAACACCACCTAAAGCAACACGCGGCGCCGATCTTTTGAGGTCGGCGATGTTCTTCGGGTCGTACAAAGTCATGATCTACAGGACTGTTGAAGCGCAATACATGCTGTGCCGCAGCATTTAGCCTATCACAGTCAAGCCGAACTCCACCTCCATCGTGGTTCCCACCGGTAACTATGATTTGGCTCGGGTTTTGGCCTTAGCCGTCGTAGGCCAACAGAGTTAAGGCGATACGCGGGCTTCCCCCGGCCAGCGGGCCTTCGGGCTGCTACCGGCTCCTTCCGGAGGGGGTGCGGGGGTTCTGGGGGGTGTGTGAGTGTGTGCGTGTCGATGTTTGTTTGCGTGTCTGTAATTGTAACCGTCGGGTGCCAGAGATGCGGTCGGGTGTCGATGGATATTTTTCGAAGACTAACCAAGTGGGGAGTAGTAGACCCCACGACCGTAGGATGCGGTCATGTTAGTACCTGACCTCTGCGGCGTAATAAATGGTATGTTTTGGCCTAGCGCCAGTAAAGTCCATGTGAAACCGCATGTTCAATGTAGAAGAACCGCTGTCCGTGTCCGGGCGGAGCCTATTCGGGAATTGAAGTTGGCCCCCCCGGGCGCATGTGTGGAGGATTAGCTGATCATTATTTTCTCATATCCTGCTAGTGGGAAGATACACTGGCAACGTCTAGCCCGAACTTTGAGTGGGCGGTGTCTCGGAGCATACGTGCTCAATCAGTAGGGGTGACGTTAAACCTCTAGCATCAAATTACATAACCTTTTTATAGAGTCACGTCTGTATGAATAGGCTGATCACCCGACAAGCTGCTTCTCAGCTTTCATGCAGTTTAACTAGGGCGTTGAAACGGCGGGGATAGATGCCCATACGCGTATGGGCTGCCATGGTGGCCGAACCGTCGTAACATTTAAATTACATGCATTATGAAGACCACTAAAAACACCCCCAACCCGGACGGACAAAAAACTGTTGACAAAAAGGCAAAAACGGAAATGGACAAGGCTTCGGATACGGACAAGACTGTGACAAAGACGGTGACAGGCAGCGACAAGGTGTCTGGACAGAAAGTGATCACAAAGACAGTGTCGGTGGCACTGTCTAAAGTTGACGTGAAGGTCGCGGAAAAGACACCCACGCACGAACTCAAAAAGTGGGCGAATACGCAGACGTTAGACGAGACAGGGACGGACAAGGAGAGTTTGGTGGGTGATCCCCTTCAACGTACGTTCCCACGTAGTGGGAAGTTGAGGAGGAGCCCGCCTGGCTCTCAGACATCGATTAGGGACACGCAGAGCGAGTCGAATGAAGTTGTAGGAGGAGGTATGGCCAGAGGGACCGGCCAGCAGCGGGCAAACTCGGTCTTGCCCATGCTTGGTGACAGCGAGAGCGCGAACGACACCGAGTCTGATGACGATGACGTGTTTGTTCGGGACGGTGCGGCGAAAAGAGAGATGTTGGCTGCTGGAACGATGCATGACATCCGACTTAAGTTGGAGTGCATCTTGTCGGACCCCAATGCAAAATTCAGCAAGTCAGCGGCACAAAAGGTCTCTGCGCTGTTCAGTGAGACCAACAAGCTGATCATGCAGTTGGGGTGCGAAAACACGTTCTTGAGGGGTCGTTTGGCGGAGAGGTCGGAGGCGAAACGCCCAACACCGGTGATACGGCCGCCGCCTGTAACGTTTGCGAAGGCGGTTGGTAGGCGGGAACCCGGTCCTAAAACCGGTCCGGGAGTTGTTGCGGCACGGGAGAAGTTCACTGGCGCACAGTACAATTGCGCACGTTGCAATTGCACACAGTACTATTGGACACATAACGTCGCGCACCGTACGATTAGACACGTTTCAATTGCGCACAGTTCGTTTTGACACATTTTAATGGCGCACAGTTCAATTGGACACCGTTGCTTTTGGACACAACACATATTATTAACTTATTTAAATAAATAAACGTATATTGCATTGGACACGGTTTTTGCGCACCGTACAATCGCGCACCGTACAATCGCGCACCGTTCAATCGCGCACCGTACAAT
>NW_020214263.1:0-1212 GCF_003070985.1 Temnothorax curvispinosus
TATCGCTTGCTCTCCACCGTTTTGCTTGCTTGCACGAGTTTTGCCATCGCATGCCGACCGAGACCACGGAGCGGCCAAGTTCAAGGGACAGGACGAGGATTGACGGAATCACGGGGACGACGGCCGACACGGTGAGTCGCTTCGCTTAATATTTCGTTGCATGCGTTTCTGCTTTCGCGTTAAACATTGAGTCGTGAGGGGAAAGCGACAACCCCCCTCTGGTCCTTCGAGTATCGCAAATCTTGCCTCCGGGGCGAAACTATCCCCGTTCAGTTATACAATCGAATAAGAATACAAGCCATTTTTGGTCTAAGCTTAGATCTTAGGCAGCTCAATATTAATTTCCGTGTATATGTATTCGTGTATAATTTTTATAAATTTTGTTTTTAATTTAAACAATTGACAAACTTTACAAAAAACAATTTTTTCTTCTACATCGTATGACAACTTTAGACTGTCGAGAAATTAAAAAAAATATATACATCATGAAATTCATTTAAATCTGAACAAATTTCATCTCAGTCATTTTTCGATAGGATTGAATATTTTCAGCATTATTTTAAAAAGTACAGTTACAGAAAAATGCAAATTTTAAAAATTACACTATCGAATATATTGGTTGTAGGCTTAAACGAACACAAATACGTGTCTTCTCCTTTTCAGAACATTTTTCGGAAAAAATTGTCAAAACTATTGGAGTAGTTCAAGGTCAAAACATGAAAATTTTAGCGAGAATGCCCATATACGTACAAAAATATTCCTATAATAAATATTAAATATTAGGATATGACGGATACGTTAATGTGTAGAGCTAGCTGGAGTAGCGGCCTCGATTGCATCAGCTGACAATGAGTTAGAGCGAGAAAGAGGGAATGATATTCTCTCTCTCGCTCGCTCGCTCGGCGCGCCGAACTTGGCCGCGGCCGCAGCTAGTGTTATCGGACTCGGTACTATGCGGTAGCGTATGGAAGAATAAAAGTAATATTTTTGTATTGTAACGGCCTGCCTTTTGGCTGTTTATATCGAACGCGGACTAGCTCGCCGGACCAGGAGTTCGATGGTAGGCCCAGAGACAGAAAGCAGTTTTGATACGGAACGTGGTTTATAATCTAGACGACGGTCGCGGTAATTACAAAGTACGGAAACGCATTCGGTTTATGCGGTGGACGCGGGCGGATTAGATTCTATAAGACGGTCGCGATAGTTACAAAT
>NW_020214263.1:1312-2233 GCF_003070985.1 Temnothorax curvispinosus
ACGCATTCGGTTTATGCGGCGGACGCGGGCGGATTATATTCTATAAGACGGTCGCGATAATTACAAATTTCGGGGACGCATTCGGTTTATGCGGCGGACGCGGGCGGATTATATTCTATAAGACGGTCGCGATATTTACAAATTTCGGGAACGCATTCGGTTTATGCGGCGGACGCGAATCCGGTGGTCCGTACCGGCGCGATGCGGTACGCGTGCGAACGGGCCTTTAAGCCGGCCAATGGCTGGTCGGCCCGCGGCGCGGGCGCGTGTATGTTATCCGGCGCGGTTTCTTTCTCGCGATACGATCCGGTGTTAATTACGCGGCGCGTTGGGAAGGAAAACGAACGGCCAGGGGTTAGGCTGGTCGATCGGTTGACGAGGAGGTCCGACTGTTCCGGCGGCAAGAACCCTTGTCGAGAGGCCGGGCACGCTCGACCCCTGGTTACCGTGGCAGACGGGGTGTTCCGGGTAGGAAGGCGGTCAGCGCTCAAGAACTCTTGAACGAGGCACAGAACGCTGTACCCCGTTTCGCAAGCTGGCCTAGGAAGCGGAAAGGTACTCGTCTCCGAGGGTAGCGGAGCATAGGTAGCTAGATTCGGATCGAAGTGTGTCTACCTGTCGCGGCGCCGGTATTTTATACTCGCCCGGGTGGTACGCTAGGGAGGGGAGGCCGGTTCCTGCGCGAGCCGCGCCGCCGGCGGAGCGGAGCGGAATCGGCGCGGCGATAAGCGTGCTCGCGCTCGGAGGCGCTCGGCTCCCCTCGGTTTCTGTCGGAGACCCGGGAAGATGTCGGTGCGGCGGAGTGCCGCGCACACGACCGGAGTTAAGTCGTTTAAAAATAAGGTGGGCGCACCGCGCCCTTTCCTCGCCCGATGGAGATCGTCGGGCGGCATCCGGCAGTTCTTCGCCGGGAATGATGCA
>NW_020214263.1:2333-3316 GCF_003070985.1 Temnothorax curvispinosus
CCCCCCCCCCCCCCCCCTTAGTATGCCTGAACTTTGAGGCATGCGTTGATGGCCGGTCGGGGTAGTCGGCTGACCTTGGCTGGACCTACCCCGTGGTGCTCTGGGATTTCTCCTTAATCCATCAATTGGACCCATCCCCATTAAACCGGATGTGCCAGCGCCTGTTTCCGAGTCGGGTTTTGTACTCGCGGGAGACGTGGCGCGCGAAATGTGGCACGTCCACGGTAATCCCGGGCGCGACGATGATCGGTATCGGCGGCGGTGGCAGCGGGCCCATCACTCGGGCCGGGTTGAGGGCTGGTCGCGGCCGTAGCGGTGCCGTATTGCGCGGCTGCAGTCGCCGGGGTAGCGGTGGCGGCGGCGTGGTCAGCCATGCTTGCTTCGCTCGGTTGGCTGCGTCGGACCTCTGCACGATGGTGCCGATGCGTGGCCACGGCCGTGGAGGTGCGGGTCTCTCCGGCGTTGGTGGCGGCGTGGGCTCGGGGTGGCCGCGGTATAGCGTGGCCCACCCGTGCCCGATCCCGGGGTTGGCGGGATCGTACGGCTCGGGGTCCTCTCCCAGGATTTCCTCGATCTCTCGTAGGATATTGCGCTCCGTGGCTTGCTCCGTCGCTGTGTCTTCCGTCATGGTGACAGTCGATCTGACGGATCGGTGGCCGCGTTGTTCGCTCGCTTCCTATCGTCGCCGGGTTTCCTGGCTTATCCGGGGGGGAAGGTCGTACCATCTTTATTTTGTTCGGCGCGACAATAAGATCCCACGGTGATCTTACGCGTTGACAGTAATATTCACGGTACCTGACAATAATATTTTTGTCGGCGCTAACAGTTTCAGCGCGCGTCGTCGGCGTGGATTCGTAACGTACGGTCGCGGCGGCGGTTTCGTCGGCGGGTTCCCCTTCCAGGTCGGGATCGTGTACGACGGGTGTCGTATCAGTAGGCGCGCGTTTGAGATCCTGTACATGCACGTGACGGTACCATTTTCC
>NW_020214264.1:0-2567 GCF_003070985.1 Temnothorax curvispinosus
ATGGATGATATCGAAGATGTCGAAGACGTTGAAAACGTCCAAGATATTGAACATGTCGAAGACGTTGAAAACGTCCAAGATATCGCACATGTCGAAGACGTTGATAACGTCCAAGATAACGCAGATGTCGAAAGACGTCAACGACGTCGAAGACGTTCATCAAGATATCAAAGACGTCGAAAATGTCAAAGATATTGAAAATTATGATTTGCATGTTGAACATGGGAACATTGACGCTGGAAGATTATGTTCTGCACAAATTGGTGGACGATGCTTCGTCGATTTCGGACATGTTTTTGCTGAATTGCAGAGACTGTCCGCTCACTGGATCAATGAATGTCGTTTCACTGATCTTGTCATAACTAAAATAAAGCGTGTCGGTCTGAAAATCAAATTTATTGTAGAATGTCGAATGTGTCACTACAGAAGTAGCTTTTGGAGTGAACCGACAGACGACAGAAAATTAGATGTCAATAGAGGTATCGTAGCCGGTACTATATTGACAGGGACTGGTCACAAGCAGCTCGAAGAACTTCTTGCTGCTGTGGATGTTCCATGCATGAGTAATAAAACGTACATAAGTTTTCATAATGAAATGTTGGAAGCCTTTGCCGCCGCTGCGGAAGAAGAAATGCGCATGGCTGGAGAAGAGGAAAGACGTTTAGCAATTGAAAGAGATGTTATTGATGGTGTTCCACATATACCCGTAATAACAGACGGCTCGTGGATGAAGAGATCCTACCGCAGCGGTAGTTTTGATTCTCCATCTGGAGCAGCTATTATTACGGGACATTATTCGCAAAAAGTTTTATTTGTTGGCGTTAGAAATAAATATTGCGTTATTTGCGCAAGAGCAGCAAAACTTTCTGTAAAACCAAAAGAACATAAATGTTTTAAAAATTGGGGAAATAATCAAAGCTCAACAAGTATGGAAAACGATATAATCCTCGAAGGCTTCCGGCTTAGCTTAGAAATGCATGGATTAATTTATGATAGATATATCGGTGACGGAGATAGTAATGTAGCAAAAAAATTAAGAGATTTTCCACCGTACCCGAATATTGTTGTGGAGAAGATTGAATGCACGAATCATCTTCTCCGCAATCTGTGTAATAAAATTCGCGAAGCGGGTAGTAGTGGTGGTAGAAATATCGCAAAATTAAAAAAAATCGTTACAAACAGCGTGATGAAAATTCGTAACGCTGTAGTAAAGGCTATAACGTATCGCCGCAATAGTAAAGCATCCTGGAAGCAAAAAGTCGCAGATTTAATAACAGATTTACAAAATGTACTGAGCCATGTATTTGGTGAGCATAAAGATTGCGCTTCTCTTCAATATCTTTGTACTGGCGAACGAAAAAAAGGTGAAATAAATCTTGTGCCCCAATTGCAAAAGGCAGGGTTATTTTTAAAATTAGAAATTGCAATGAAACGCGTTATAGACAATGCTAATAGTTTATTATATCAATTTACTAGTAATTCCGTGGAAAGTTGCAATGGAATTATTAGTAAATTTATTGGCGGTAAACGTATATACATTTTGCGAGGAGAGGCTCTTATCAAACGCGCGTGAAAGCTTCTGTAGTACAATTTAATAGTAGGAAAGCATTGAGTTCTACTTGTCGTGTAATGAGTAAAGAACCACCTGCATGTACAAATGTTGTAGAAAATCGAAATATTATAAAAATTGAAACTTATCAAGAACGCATACACGCGGCAAAAGAATTAGGTCTCTCTGTTCGTACATCAAAATATTTTGCTAAAACATTTATGTCCGATAAAGATTACGGACCAAATGCGGAACGACCAGATATAGAAGGTTATATGTACGAACAGTTGAAATCTAATCATTATCGAATGCTAAAAGATCAGCAATGCAATAATGTTGTATTGGAATGTGCTACACGGGGTCAGCATGAAAACCCGATGTGGCACAACGTACGGCGAAATCTTCTCACTGCTTCAAACTTTGCAAAAGTTTGTAGTAGAAGAGAAACAACTTCGTGTCAAAATCTTGTTAAAGCAATTCTGTACCCTCCTCAATTGACGAATGTGGCTGTTGAGTGGGGTAAAGAAAAAGAAATAGTGGCATGAGAGCAATTGCAGGTGGAGTTGGGAATAAAAATTAATGATTGTGGAATATTTATTGATGATAATATCCCATATCTTGCCGCAACGCCTGACGGCATTGTCGGAGACGATACTATCGTTGAGATAAAATGTCCTTACGCGGCGCGGCAAGTGTCTCCCACCGATGCAATGCTGAATAAGATTGCTTCCACTCGTACAATATTTGATAAAATAGATAATACTCAAATGAATCAAAGACACGCGTACTACTTCCAAGTGCAGGGACAACTCCACATAACGCAAAGAAAGTATTGCATTTTTGCTTTGTGGACACCCTTTGGATTGAAGTACACGATTGTCGAGCGTGATGACAGATTTTGGGAAACAAAAATGTTATCGATGCTTAAACGATTCTACGAGGACTGCTTGGTTCCTGAAATAATAGATAGTAGTGTCTAGACTTCGTGTAATATTGTACGGCCCTGCGCCATCGTTCC
>NW_020214265.1:0-2013 GCF_003070985.1 Temnothorax curvispinosus
TACGTTTACATCATTCACGGAAACGATCCAGAATTACAACAAATGAAGATGTTATACATATGCTTCTCATTACTTCAGATCCGGTAATGTCAGAAAAAAGGAAAATTCTTTCAAAGAACAAACTAGAATTGCATCCGGATGCGTTAAAACTCTTATTGGATTAAAAGTAAGATCCATCTTCATAATACACTAATATCATATATGCCATAAGTTTTTTTTTCAGGTTTACATAATTTTAAATAATAACATTTATTAAAGAAGAGAGGAAACCGAAAGTTTCGTTAATAACAAGCAGCATTAATAACATGTTATTATTACGTTATTATATGGACTTGTAACAAGTGGTTTAAAAACGTGTTTTTGTTTTAACTATTATCATTATTAGATACATTTTTAGAAGCCCTACAACTTTGCTTCTTACATATTTTTTATTATAGTTGCTTATTTTCTAGATATTGAATATTGAAAAAAAAATAGCGTATTCATCCCACTGTGGCGCCGGTAGCAGGATTTACATCACCACCCGCCGCGCCGCCAGGGTACTTTCCGGGCGCTAGATACGTGCCGGGGACGGCGCCATCCTTTTATATGCCGCCTTTTTTAAAAAAAAGGGTAGGTAAACGGTAAAGTTGTCGACCATTCTACAATGGCTACGTGTTAAAATATTACAGATCATTATATCTTACATAAAAAAATTATTGTACAGCAAAGAAAAGCACTTTATTTATTTTATTTTACTTCTTTTCAGTTTCTTTCAACCAAGAATATTTTTTTTCCAACAGTTTTCAAATATCTCGATACAAGTCAAGAATATTGTTTCAAGTAAATGTCTTTTTTGCAACGACTATGATATATTTGCGGATCAAGTAAACGGTACACACGCTTGTATAACTGCAAACGTACCGTAAAGTCTTTGTAAGAATTATATTTACTCCAAGCAATATTTTTGACTCGTGTCGGAGATATTTCCAAATGTTCCAGATATTCCAAAATATTCTTCGCTGAGAGAAAACTTGGTTGAAAGAAGTAAAATAAAATAAATAAGTGCTTTTCTTGACTGTAGAATGATTATTTTTCCGTAATGTTTATAATTAAAACAAATAACGGTATAATTTTTATATTTGTAATAAAGACATTGCATATATTTGTAATTTTTTATTTTTTCAGATGCGGTCAATCATGCGGACTTGGCAATTTTCGTCAGTTTTGCGGCAATGTATTAAGGAAAAATGTGCTTTCAGTGCCGTTTTGTTATTATTTTTAACAATTATATTAACAATTTTATTTTATTTTAACAATTTTTAACAATTATAATATAAACATTTTATTATTTTCCATTTATTTTGTATTATTTTCATCTCATCGTCTCATCATATTTAGAAAAACCTGAAATAACGAAATTATATACGATATAAACATAAGCTAAAAGGAATGAAGCATCAGAACCAGAGGAGGCCCGTTCGATCATGGAAGTGAAGCAACTTTGACGAGTGCGGTTACTACTCGGATGGGTGACCGCCCGAATAAAAAAAATACGGCAATATATTTTGGAAACCTTTCAACACACTTTCTTAGAAAGGTTTCAAGTGCGAGAATCGCGGACATTTTGCTATTCCACACAGCTGTCTCACAGAGATGTTGCGGAAACATTTTGAAACATTTATGACATGTTTCAACTCCATCAATTGAAACATTTTTTTAAATATCTGTGAAAGGTTTCAGATATATTTCGGTAACCTTTCAGTACGATTTCAGAAAGGTTTCAAGTGCAAGAATCGCGGACATTTTACTAATCCAGAGATGTCTCACAGCTGTTGCAGAGAAACATTTCGAAATATTTATCAGATGTTTCAATCCATCGAATGAAACATTTCTTAGATATTTCTGAAAGGTTCTCGTGCTGTATGGGTAATTAAATACTTATTCAAAGAACATAAACTATACTCATGAAAATAAAATATATTCGTGTAACGTTAACAAAAATGTTATCTTACATCTCAAATAATAAAGGAA
>NW_020214265.1:2023-3576 GCF_003070985.1 Temnothorax curvispinosus
ATGTCACTAATTGTTTCATTGAAAGCGTCATTATAAAAGACTAAAGCTGTGACTGATTTGTAAAAGAATTTTGACATACCTCCATCAAGGTTGCCGACACTTTCTTCTTTCGTTATACCGGCAACTTGAGAACGTTCTCTCGTTGTTGTATAATGCCACAGTTGGTGACGGAGACGGATTGTCTGATGTAACTTTCATCGATTCCCGCTCCTCCTTAACAGCAGCATTTATCAATGCCGTTTGCAAATACTGCGTCTAAAAAAAGGGACATCACTGCTGGTGGAGTAATGGTTTGAGCAGATTGGTTTACTTATATAATTTGAAGACAATGTTTTATATTTTTAAATCTTTGTTTTTAACGGACAACACTGTTTTCCGTTACAAGTCTTACAAACGTTGCCACTTGGTACACACGTTTCAGATTTGAGATAAAAGACACAGGTGCTATTCCGAACGCAGCCTTAGTTAACTAAAATGCTATAGTGTACGTGACGTTGGAACCGGGTGATAAATCATCCGTTCCAACGTCGAGTTCCGCTTGCACCGTAGACGACTGCCAACAGCCAATCAGCGTGAAGCGGGCGACGGAGCCGAGCGCGGGCATGACGAAGACGACGGCGCCGACGACACAAGCGGCCAATGAGGAGTAAGCGAGTCTCGAGGACACCGAGACCGCGAAAATATTCGAGCAGATACCACAAGTGGTAGCAGAGGCGATAATTCTTGCCGAGGGTGCGGATCAGCCCGCCGGATCAGCCGACGTCGTGGCCAGCCAATCCCCAGCAGCGGAGGAAGTGGTCGAGTCGACGGTCCCGGAGGACCAATCCCAACGCACGGAGGCGTAAGCCCGTGTGAAACGAACTTTTTTTGATATATTATAATAAATTACATTAGGATATGTTATTGTGAAACGCAAGAACGCGAAAAACTCTAGCGAGAGATATTTTCTTTTATTTTATATATTTATACAAGAATTTTATTATTTTGATTTTATTGTCACATAGAGGACGAGGATAGGTAGCGAAGGTGCAATTGAGCATGCCAAAGTTTTACACGAACATTTTATTTGATTTCTTTAAGTTATTTAATTCTCAAAGCGACAGCGCGAGATAAGCGCGTATACATGTAAGCGAACCGTTTGGCACATATTAAAAACAAAACTGACTCAAACACACGACTGAAATATAATCAAAACACACATTCACCAATCCCAACTATCCTGGAGAAAGAATTCACAGTTTAAGCAAAGTAATTATTAGAGTCACGAAAAGAGCCAATCAGAGGCCAGAGTTAGCAAAAGCAACATTCAGCGATGGATTCGGATAAATTCCGTATCTTAGTCCTATCTTTCATTTTTATCCTATTTGCAATAGCAATTATCTGCATACTGTTACTAGCCTATTCACACCGGGTGAAAGTAGAACCTTGCAATCGACGCCCAAAGGGTCGTCAGCTCCATTGACACCACTCGAAGCTTTACTCAAGGCTAAGAACGCAGCGCAGATACAGGGGAAGCGAGACACCACGCCAGCAAGGGATGGGGTTAAAACTAA
>NW_020214266.1:0-3558 GCF_003070985.1 Temnothorax curvispinosus
TTTTGTCATTATTTGTCTAGCTCGAAGCTTAACTACCAGTCTACCACCCGACAAAGCATATAATCTGATCATAAAAAGCATCTTTTGATGTTTCGTCAGAATACCGACTTTTGGTGGGACACTGCGAGCCAAACCGCGTATCATCAAAATCCTTGCAGATTCGTGGGGTGAGTACGCGATGGTTCGCACTGATGTTCGATTCGAGGTTCGCGAGCCTCGCGCGAGTCCGTCGGCTCGACAATGTGGACGCATGATCGGCTCGCAACGAAGTTCGGCTCGCGGTTCGGCTCGATAATGTGGACGCATGATCGGTTCGCGGCGAAGTTCGGCTCGCGGTTTTGCTCGATAATGTGGACCCTCCTTAAGAGACCCGCGTGACGGGCTAAACAATGAGGTATCAAATATCAAGGTTGTTTTACCGTACCGACGTAAACACAGAATCTCTCGAAAATGAAATAACACAACGTATCGTCTCGAGTCAAAAACAACGCAGAATCGAAAGACGTATAATTAAAGCGCGTACTAGTGGTGTAAACCGATGCGCGGCTTATCGATATTGCGATCTTACTAGCAATAGAGACCTTCGTTAGACAGCGTTATCCGTTGTAATCGGAAGAGCTTCAAAGAGCCCGAAATGGCGTGGTCCACGCTTATCCGAAACACGGAAAGAAAAGGAAACGAAAAAATACTTAACGTTGAAGAACTCAGCTCGATCGTCATAGGCGACAATAACCAGGGATGCAATTCCCGAGAACTAGCCTAATTCGTCCTTCTTATCAAGCACTCGCATCCTTCGTCCCTCGTGCGTCGGTTGGAATGTTCTCGCTCTCTCTTTCTCTTTCTCTCAGGCGGTAATGAGCACGGAAATCGCACGCACGCAGGAATCAATCTGGTCGTGATCTCGAGGATCACACCACGCGTGTTAACGCGGGCGCGAGGCCGAAAGTACTTATGCAATGGCGCAGCTTTATGCGACACTTTCCGAACAGAATATTCTTCCGTATTTTCCGAATCACGCCTCGTACAATTAATGTATACGACCGAACGATCTCACTCGACCGTACTTTATCGGGATTACGCTTATTTGAACGAATCTTACTAATCGAGCAAAAGAACCACGACCTCGAAACGTGCGTTCCGTATCTCAGACCTTGAGCGAATGGCGTGGATCGCGGAACGCGTCTCGTCCTCGTCGCGTCGCAAGCATGGACCGGTAATAACAAAAGAGGATCGGTAGCGCGCTCCTAGCTTCCGGCGCCGTGGTCGCCGCTACGCTATCGATTTCACAAACGAGTCGATTTTTTCGAGAACGCGCTAATTTTGAACAACGATAGATAGCAGAAAAGGCAGCACCTGGGGTGGTGAAAAATTCTCAGGTATATAAATTTCTTAAATTATATTTTTCAGAAAAGATAATTTGTGTATAAGAGATAATAATCCTAAGTAAGAAGGTATTGGTTGGATTATTATTATTATAGGTTGGATATTCTGTTTTTAAAAGATATCTTTTTCTCAGATACCTTTAAATATCTACAATTTTTTTTTAAGTTTCCTGTTTAATTTATTAAAATATATGTTGTTTCTTACGTGTATACATATACCAACATTGTTTTATTTAATTAAAATTGATACATTAACTTTTCGCACTTAAAAGTCGAACTGTACTCGACATCACATTTCATTCCAGCAACTTGAATGTGAAGTTATGTTCGACACGGATATTTTTAAGAGTTTATTGTATTTTTTTATATTATTAAATTTTTTAATATATGACAACATATAATAAAATTTAGAAATGAAGGGCTTTTCAAAAGGTTTTCAGAAATTAAGGGCTTTTATTTAATTATCGAGTTGTTAGAATAAAATGTTGAATTTATTACATGAACGCAAAGGGAGATTAAAGCCTCCAATAAAATATCTTCTTACTTTAAGAATTTCATTAAATTTCACTTAATTTAACAAAAATTTTATTCTCTGTAATTATGGATTATACACGCAACATGTATATTTTGCAAAAAAGATTTATCTTTCCATATTGCTGCTTATATACCTCCCCGTTTTAGCATATATACTTTTAGAATAAAAAAGATCAATAATATCAATTCTAATACTTCAATTTTGCTTTCTATTTGAAAATTGCAAATATTCAAATGATTCTTCATCATCCTGTGGATGGAGATACATAGAGATACGGTGTAAAAAAAACCTTTATAAACAAATAATTAATAAACGATGAACAATCTATAAGATTATCAATAGTAAGACTGTAATGAGCTTTAATGAAGCAATAGCGTACAATAGAAATATCAAACGTTAAAAATGATTTTGCCCACTAATTATAGCTACATCTCTGAACAACATATCATCAGTTATCAAGAGTCACCAATTGATAGATATACGTATTAATAAGATGATTTGGGAAATTCCTAAAATTAACGTATTTTGTCGCGATTATGTTGTTGCGTCCTCGACTTTCGGGAAAAGAGTTTTGCAATTAACCGCGAGAAATACCGATGTTATGAGATAGATATATATATATATATAAGTGTTTGGGATAAGATTAGTCTTATCCCGCGCGCGTCTCCAATCGATTATTCAGTTACTTGACACAAAACTTTTATACCCTTTTCCTTGAACTTTCTCTTCCCAAATTGTGTGTAATGCGTCATTATAAGTGTCCACAGTGGTAAACGCTAGTCACAAAATTAAATCATCCCTGCAGGTCGATATCACGAGTATCATTGATAGGTTAAGGTACTCCCTTGCCTTACCAGCAACTCATTCCTCAGATCCGGCTTCGAGATCTCGTATTCGGTCTCGCAAATCAAGCTAGAGCGTATCCCTTTGCAACCGCATGGTCGCACGGTCTCCATTTCCGCACCCGTCCCCTTTTCCCTTCGATATTAAACAAAAACACTGGGCAAGACCACAGCTGACCACCACAGTGTCGGCGAACATGCCGGAATGCCGGAGCCGGAAAGTCGATTCTCGAAAGCACGACAACCACGACAAGTTATCGCCTGCGTCGATATATCGACTCGACGAAAGAATGTTTTTTTTCCTCATTAGATCAATTCAAAAAATTGCTCGTAATTTTAATTAATCTCTAACATAGAAAGCGAGAGATAATGATATTTATAATAAAGATCGCTAATATGATATTATTAATAAATAAAGACCTAAAATTTATGCATCGCGCATAATCGCATAATTTGTAAAAACCTATTGAAACAAACTCTTTTCACTATTCTAAGTGTTGGGACACCAGTAGAACCCGATTATTTATGCGCACAATAACGCATAATTGAGACCTTTTGCAGCATAATGTCATTTTCCCGCATAATTTCGCATAATGTTGCCAAAACACCGTATTTTCATCATAACTAAGGACTAAGGACCTAAGATTTATGCATTTAAAAATGCCTGATTATGCGTAAAATTTTATTGAAATTATGCAAAATTATGCGGTCTAAAATAAGCTGAATTATAGTGTGTATGATCTTGTTTCTTAGTATGTACTTTAAATACCATTATTGCTTTGGGACAAACCACTGTCTA
>NW_020214267.1:0-1813 GCF_003070985.1 Temnothorax curvispinosus
ATAGAAAGTGGAGTTAAAAGTTTGAAACTTTGAATAATACTATTGAAATATTTATACATAACCTAAGTTAATGTTATATTATACTTAAATCAGTTACAATATCTGAGTTTTAGTAAGCCATAGAGTCAAATTAAGGAAAAGTAGATTATAGAAAAAAATACAGGTTTTTTGTACATGGGCTACTTTATACTCCACATCACAGCTACAAGTTTACCATTTGATTCTATTAGACATATTTATTGCGTTAAAGGAGAGTGTATGTAAACACCTGAATTTATTACAGAAACTAAAACATTGCAAGATAGTAGAAATATTATGTTTAAACTAGTTTGACTTATATTATATACTGTGGATAATATATTATCTATTTATGATTATATCAATATAAGGAAAATGTCTGGAGGACAAGTAGTTATGCTAGGTAATCAGGATGTAAACTACAGTTTAATTTCTGCGGTTCGTGAAGGAAGACTAGAAAGAGCAAGGGAGTTAATCAATTCTTTTGGGCTGTCTTACTCACAAGCATGGTCAGAAGGATATGTTTTACTTTGTGATGCTGTTAAGAATAAACATGCAGCAGTTGCTAAACTACTTTTAACAAGCGGTTCTAAAGTTAACATCAAAAATAGAAACCCTTCTGATACTCCTCTTCATTTCGCTGTTATAAATGGTGATATAGAAATTGTTGAGATGATTCTAGACAAAGGTGCTAATATTGATGCTGAAAATGAATTTGGTAGAACTCCACTTCACGATGCGATTAGAAATAAGAAAATGGAAGTTACTGAACTACTTTTAAAGTATGGAGCTGATGTTAATGCCAGAGACAATGATGGTACAAGTTTACTTCATGTTGCAGTTGAAATGGGATGTTTACAAACTGTTCAGCATCTTTTAAAATATGGAGCTTATGTTAATTGTGTGTGTACTTCAGCATGGAAACAAGGTTATACACCACTGCACTTTGCTGTTGAAAAAGGTAGTAAAGAAGTTATCACGTTGCTTCTAAACCATGGTGCTTGTATTCATTCTTTAACATTGAAGGAAGGATATACGCCACTACATTTTGCTTCTGAACAAGGTAACGAAGAAGCTGTGAAATTATTCTTGAATAGAGGTGCTGATATTAATGCTAGCACAAAGGGTAATTTAACGCCACTTCATATTGCTACCAAAACAGGACGTAAAACAGTTGTAAAACTGCTCTTACAACATGGAGCTAAAGTTGATAATCAGGATAAGGATGGCAAAACCATACTACACCTCGCTGTTGAAACAGGATATTTAACGATTGTTGAGGATGTTTTAAAGTATTGTCCTGATATTAATAATCAAAGTAACAGAAGCTCTCTTAAAATTGCAGTGCACGGCTATGGAGAAAAATACAAAAAGATTGTTGAAGCTCTTCTAGAATATGGTTTTATTGCTAACCCTGAAGATGCAATTGATCCTAAGTTATTGCATGCTGCTATTGAAAAAGGATATTTGAAAATTGTTGGAGACCTATTAAAGTATGGTGCTAATGTTAATACGTTACACAATTCAACATTTAAAGAAGGTTTTACACCTTTACATAGTGCAGCCAAGAATAAACAGGAAGAAGTAGCTAAATTATTAATAAGCTATGAAGCTGATATAAATGCTCAAGATAAAACCGGAAAAACTCCAATATTTTATGCTATTGAGAATGCCGATTTAAAAATTACCAAGCTACTTTTAACTAGTAGAGCTAATGTAAAAGATAGTTCTGAGCTATTGAATATAGCTGTTAAGAAGGAATGCATAGAAATCGTTGAAGCTCTTTTGCAACATG
>NW_020214268.1:0-3511 GCF_003070985.1 Temnothorax curvispinosus
CAAATCCACCGGGACCGGTTTTCCATAAGAAACGTGCGGGGTCCTTTCTGATGAGAAAGCATTTAATACTAGGTGATAAATACTTGTGTAATAAATACTTGTGTTAAATTACTGATGAGTATTTCAATGTTAGTACTGAAATACTGGACCGAGGATTCCATGTGTAATAAATCACTGGCCAGTATTTTAATGTTAATACTCAAGTACTGAACTGAATATTCCATGTAAAATTAATCACTGACCAGTACTACAATTTGTATAGAAACATTATAATGGGTAATTCCTGATAATATTAAGGAAGAGAGATAAAAGTAAGGCACAAATACATTTTATATGAAGGTCTGTACTAATTCGTCGTGATAAAAGTGTACAAGTTTTGAAATAGTACTGCGGATATCATTCTTATATCCAATTCAAAATTTTATTACTCTTTTTAAACTGAATTTGTTTCTTAAGATAATTTTTGAAAAATTATATATTTGCGCTGGTTATGACACATGTAGACTATATATAACACTTACATCAAATTAAGAAGTAGTCTACCACGTAAGGCAGTTGGCTCACGATCCAGAGGTTCCGAGTTCGAATCCCACCAAGGTAAGTGTGTTTTTCAAATACCAGAAAATATTTATAATTATAGACTGCATCTTAAGAAACAAATTTAGTTATAAAATAATAATTAAATTTCGAAAAAAATAATTTTTTTTATGCCGAGTAAATATCAGAAATTGAAATATCGGTGAGCAATTCAATACTAAGCACCAGTAGTCCTGTATAGTATTAATCACTACCTATAATATTTATCACTACCAGTATTTTTCCAGTATTTCCCAAATAAATATTGACAGTATTAAATCACTGAGATTTTAAATATTTAGTCAGTAATACTTTTCTGTAAGGGAAATACGATTCTTCTCGAGCGTATTGCGATGTATATTACTAAAAAGTTTATCATTTTTGGGGTTATTTCTTCCTCGTATGACCCAATCGGATTTCCAATTGATGATGAGGCAGTCAGTAAAAATGTAAGATCGATATCGAAATATGTTCTCTTGATGACCTCGATGAGGTTTTTTGCGCGTTTGAAACATACGTATTCCAATTCTCGCCTAACTTCTTATCTGCTTATTTTGAAATAAGAAATAAATTTACATAGATATAGACACCTTAAAATGCAATTTGAAATAAAATAATGTAATTATAATATATATACCTATTTTTTGTATATTTCACGATCAGGTTGAAGAGACCAAAATGTCCCTGGCTGTTCAGCCATATCTTGACATTTTGGGAAATTTCCAAGAGACAATTCGAAAGTGCGTGACGGCAAACGATATTTTGCAAAAGTGCGATCGATTGCGCGATGATATTTTGCCGAATATCGGTGTGCGATTAGAAGACAATAATGAAGGCGTTAGTAAAATAAAATTTGTTAACAAGAAAGAGTTATTGAAGGAGAAAGAAATTGAAAAGAAATTAGAATTCGAGAAAATCTTGGAAAAGGAAAAAAGAAAAACAGAGGCTGCTGCTGTGGCAGCGGTGAAAGAAGCGCAGAAAAGAATATCGCCAAATGATATGTTCAGATTGGAGAAAGACAAATATTCTCAATTTGACGATAAGGTAAACATCTTACTCATCTCGCATATAACATTATTACATTTAAAATTTACATTACATCTAAGTTTATATTCTCTTTTCATGTATTTTTTCTATGCAGGGATTGCCGACGCATGATGCCGAAGGTAAAGAAATTAGCAAACGCTTACTTAAGAAACTGCAAAAATTACAGCAAGCACAGGAAAAGAAATACAATGAGTACTGAACTTCCACGCAAAATGGTTACTTGTAAGATTTTACACATAAGGAAGTTTACAAAGCTGTAGTGGAAGATAGCAGTTTCATATTTCAACAATTTTGTTGTATTTTCACGTTACTATTACAAAGAATATTTCTCTTGTTTAAAAGTATTGAAAAATCTAAATTGCAATTTTTGACGATCTGTATGTTTTACTAATATAATTTCAAGTTAGTCTGAACACATATTTGATATTTGAATCTTAGCTGATATAAAACTTTCTCTCTAAAGGTTTGTTCTATAAGCTTTGGCTAAGAAATTAAATTTAGATTTCTTATTAGTATCTTTTCTCTACGATTAAGTATTTTCAGTTATTTCAATTATTTCTTTATCAAATTATTTTGTAATCTGTTTATTTTGACTGCCTCTTTTTGTAGTTCATTTATTATTTTATTGCCTCGAATTAATTCTTGGCTGGCGGTGGCTGGATCACTCGAGAACTGATGGGTATTTATTAGTCTTTGAAGATGACTCGTATATCTCTTTTTTATATCGCAAGAGTGTAAAAAATCAAACTCGAAAACTGATGTTTTTTCTGCTATTTTATGTACTATATTTGTCAAGCGACTTTTTGAAAGAGTACGAGTCAAGACCAAAGAGTAAAGAGAAACAGGAAGGAGCATTTAGTGTTAGCGAAGCGGACGGAAATGACTAAATATTCCAGTATGAGAAGACACTTAAGATGTGGCTGCCAATATTGAATGATTTTAATTATATTATTAACTGATGAAACGTTATTCCATAATTTGAGCTGTTATTGTTGTACCACAGGCCTGATAGCTGGTAGTGCACCATGATGCTCTTATATCTCACAATTAATTAACACTTATTTACAATTTTTTTGCTCTGATAAACGTCAAAAAAAGTGACGCTCAAGACTGCCTGACGTACTTTTCTCCGCGATTTGCCTATCTCCCACTACCAATATATTTCCTCCTGTTTCTCTTTACTTTTTGGTCAAAACTGACCCAGCCGCAGTTGACCGAAGGATACATTTTGCGATGGTTATACAGGAATATAGGATATAAGAATTCCAATGTTGCAATTTATCAAAATATTGTAATTGTCAAAATAAATAAATTTCATAAGATTTTGTGTATTTGTAATGCGTATTGCAATAAACATGTGTGTAGCTTTATATACTAATTTCAATGAATATATGTATAGTTTTATATATTAAGTTTATCATGAGATCGTACGCGTGCATTAAATATATGAATATACTGTCGGTAATTTCGCGGTATTAAAACTTTTTTTTAAATACATATATATAAATATAGAGATTATATATTATATATAGACAAATTATAAAAATATTAGATCATTATACATATATATATATATATATATATATATATATATATATAGGTACATATGTATACTAACTATGATCTCTGATATCTGTATAAAATGTATTCAAAAAAGAATGCTTCTCAAATATCGCGAAACTATACCGACAGCATATTCATAGTTGATGTACGCGTACGTACATCGGTGTATCGTGGCGATGCGATTCAAAACTGGTCGAACAAAATAAATGTTACGCGTTTTCACTCGACCGGATGAATTTGACGCACGATACTGTCCATTATTAAAACATAATACCCCTTTCATAACGAGTGGGCGTCAAGCCGACAGTGACAGCTTCGTAAATGC
>NW_020214268.1:3521-5202 GCF_003070985.1 Temnothorax curvispinosus
ATATTTGTATCATCGGCGTTGCTCTCGGCGCGTTTGTTAACGAAGCATTGTTTCGTATACCTTCTTTTAGAATCGCAAAGTTTTCTTATCGAAACTTTCGTTGACAGTTTCTGTTCATCGTATACACGCGGTTTCTTTTTTTAATTCTCTATAGTTATATATTATTGTGCTTAATAAAGCTATTATTGTAACAGCTATTATTATAAGAATTAATATTCTTATTCTTTTATAAGAATCTTATAAAAGAATCTAGATTTGTTTTTCTAATATTGTCCAATGTTTATGTCTCGTGCATTCTTTTTTCTCGCAAATCGACACGGGATTATAAGAATGTAAAACCGCGATTCCTTGCCGCCGTTATTGGCAGACAATGTGTAGAAAAGGAAAAGAAACGCGAATCAAAACGTTAACAATGCGCGACGATTGACGTAAAAGAAAAAAGAAAAAAAATACGTCCTCTCGAATATGAAGTCAAGAGAGGTGAAAAAAAACAAACAAACAGACTCTCGTCCATGCGTGGCTTGACCCCCATCCTTCTCCATCCTCGCGTGAACGGACATGTAAATTTTTTAGCGGAAAAATCGAGCGCGCCGCGCACCCCAAAATTCCGAGAATTTTCCGAGCCATGATCCGATTGACACCGGGATGCTCCCAGTATCACGTATCGGGGTGCTCTCCTCGAACGGCGTCATCGAACGTCCCCTCATTCGTGGGATTTATAAAGTGACGGCAAACTTGTCACTTACGGCGAATATTTTAAACTCTCATCATTTCTCGATCCGTTTTTTCCGTGATTGACGTCTGATGTGTGCCACTGAGTTATATGTGTGCCACCATCAAGACTCCGCGCCTCAAAACCTAATCCAAATAGCTTTTCGATTACACTCTACGTATAAAGAAATTACACGCATATTTTGTTTTACATAAATTTATATTTTATTAAATATCAGTTTTCATTATGTATGCAATACTGTATATCAATAATTTTTAACAAATTACACTTTTGATAATAAAAATTAATTTCACAGAATTAATTTTTATTAAATAACAATATTAAACTCTTATTATTACTCTTTTATTACATAAAATTTTTTAAGGGACTCTAACACAAACATGCCCCAGCCATTTTAGGGTAATTATATGTTTTATCAACAATGCTATAATCAGAATGGAAAAAATGTCCATGGTGCTCGAAGGTAATCCGTCTAAGACTAGGTCCATAATTCTGAAATGTGTGTGCAATCTGTGCACGACAAAGTATATAAGAAAATATAAATTGGAGATAGTATCCCGTATTTAAGTTTCCATTTACGTAAAACCGTGAACTAATTTTATGAATACCCACCTTCAGCCATTGACTCTGTTTATAATAAGTTCTAAATTGAAAGTCATCTATCATTGTATCATCATCACGAAATAATTTAACCCACAATGTATATCCTTCATAAGTATTTATTGGGGCGCTGTACCATTCGCTTACCTATAACATACATGACATTATATATTGTTGCGCCCGTGCCGCGCGCTTCATGCGAGTCGCCCGGTAGTAAATGTCGCGCCGCGAATCGTCCTTAGTGACGCTTGTTTATGTGAATATTGATTTTCTCTGATGCTCAATTTATTATTGATTTTCTTACCAGATGTTCAGTTATACGAGATGTTCTGTTTATACCCGATGTTC
>NW_020214269.1:0-1420 GCF_003070985.1 Temnothorax curvispinosus
ATGTTTATTATTATTATTTGCGTTGTTATTTTTTATTACTTGACTGTAATGAAAGAAGCAGCTAATGACTTTAACATTGGGGAAAACCGTCTGTAGCGCTTTTCGTTCAGTTTTTTCGAAGACCGCTATTGCTATGTCAGGTGCTATTTTGACAACATCGGTAACTTTTCTTAAGACGTCTATATAATTATCGGTGCGTCCTTCCATAATCGCGTAGACAATTGGAAATGTCTGAAATTTGAGAGCAATTTAATTTACTCATATATTTACATAGAGTGCGTTTTGCAATTAAATGAAATAATTACTTCATAAATAAACTAACTGAATTGTTTTGCTTACTCTATTATTATGTCTAATTACAATTGTCCACAATTGACAATTACTATTTTGTAATTGTGGGACCGTCGCGAACGTTCCATCCACAAAAATAGTTAATTTTTCACTTATTTCCTTTATAAGTGACTCTGTTAAATTTTTGTCGATAAAAATTACAGCTTTGGTTTCGTTATTCTTAATGACAAGCTCAATATTAAATGAATCTGCTGTGTCTGTCAGCAGTAATTGCTTCCAATTTTTATCTGTCAAACACCTCGATAGATTATTTAAATTTTTTGGAATCTGTCCAATACATTTTTTTTTATAACGTTCTATCAACTTCTCAACGTTAGCAATGCTGGTGAAATCCAGAAAATCATTGTATCTAAACGTAAATGTACAAATTACAAATTATAAATAGTAGCTATTTAGCAATCTTTGTAACAGCATTTATTATTTTCTATTATATCGTTTTTTACTCACTTTAAAATAATTTTTTTTTTATTATTCTTGTTGAATCGAATGCATGCGAGGCCTCGATTTCTTTTTTAATTTCAGCCAGTTTAAATATTGGTTTATCATGCTCGTGTCTCCCACTTAAAGTGTAACGACCATTTTCCATTTTTAGTTTTGCTTTACATTGCACATCTTCGTTTTTGCGAAAACTACATTCATATCTGCGAAAAAATTATTCATAATTAAATGCATTGAATACAATTCGATGTACTTCTATGCTCATTATGTAAATAAAAAAAATTATCTTTTCAATAACTTTTACAGAACCATAGGTATAATGATCTAAATAAGAATGTAGATAAATTCTCAAAAATTAATACTAGACTCAGAAGTGTGATAGTATATACGATAATAAAATATCATTGAATTGTAAGATGTTTTTTAATTCAATTTTCCTATATTACATAATTAATTAATTTCACTTTGTTTCAGATATCTGCTCACATCGTATCTCCGTAGGATTTATTATAATGGAAATGGTATCCCTCGTATTCCAATTTTGGCTGTTTGATTCTTGCAGTATTGCATTTCTTTCTTTCTGCCATATCAAAAGATGCAATAACTAATAGACACAATAATTATTAGCAAC
>NW_020214270.1:0-5274 GCF_003070985.1 Temnothorax curvispinosus
CGCTGAAACCATAGTTTGACAATTAGGGTCAAAAATTGCTAAGCAGGGTGAGCTCGTTAAAGCTTTCAAAACTTCTCTGAATGCTTTTTCACATTTGTTTGACCATACAAACTCTTCCTCATTCTTTAGTAAATGATGAATCGGAGCTAAGATTTCCGACAGTCTGGGTATAAATTTCCCCAAGTAGTTTACCATTCCTAAAAATGACCTAGTACTTGATACATCCTTTGGCGCTGGTAATTTTGTAATGGCTTGTATCTTTGAAGGATCCTGTTTGACTCCTTCCGCTGAAATATGATGTTCAAGGAACGTTGTCTCTTGTACGCAAAATTGATATTTATTAGCATTTAGTGTAATATTCTCTCTCTTCAAACGATGAAGCACAGAACGAAGTCTGGAATCATGTTCTTGTATTGTATTCCCCCACACTATAATGTCATCCGTGTGGTTAGCAACACCTGATAACCCTTCAAGAGCCTGGTAGATTCGTTTTTGGAAAAATTCCGGAGCTGATGAGATTCCAAAAGGAAGCCTGCGAAAACAAAATCTTCCGTAGGGAGTAATAAATGTAGTTAACCTTTTTGAACCTTCGTCTAATGAAACTTGCCAAAATTTTGTTAAACAATCAAGTTTTGTAATATATTTAGCGCCTGACAACTGACCTAACGTATGCTCAACAACCGGTACCAGATAATGTTCACGTTCAACTGCTTGATTTAATTTAGTTCAGTCCACGCATAATCGAATATCATTAGTGGCATGCTTCTTTACTAATACAATACCACTGCACCACTGGGTAGGCTCCTGAGCTCCTCAACTGGCTCGATTACTTCTTTTTCAAGCATCTCTGAATGTTCGCGAAATCGCTGATTAATCCCGGCGATGGAAGCGGGATGAGAAGGACACACGTGGAAGGTGTTAACTAACTATTCACTTTATTTTTTGTGTAACTCAGATCACAATCTGAGCCGTCTTTAATGCGTCTTTAATGCGTCGAAATTGATACAATCTGACCTGAGAATCGATGAGCGGTGTATAAAATGAGATGTGTATATAGTCCGTGTAAATGAGAGGCAATTATATTAAGTGCCGTCCTCTTCGATGAATCGCCCGTGAGCCGGTGAGACACGTGGCGGTTGGCACTCGCGCACATGTGAGCCTGAGTCGTCGTGTTGATGTACCCGAATAGAGCTGGATGAGCGGTCGCTTTACATGTTAATGCAGTATCTCGGCAGCTGTTGTAATCACTGCGGTGGGCACTTCAATGTGTAGTCACAATCGAAAATGCACGGAGCACACGTCGTGCGTCTAATCACTGCGCGGCCATTTTTCCGACTCCGAATCTCGCGAGGAAGACGTTGGCGATGAGCGCGCCCGTGCGTGCGCAAGCTGCCGCGGTGATCGGGAGTCGATACCCGATCGATGCTGCCATCTGATCGGACGGCGCAACGTTAACGGAATCTCGAACACTGAAAGTTTCTCTTTTAATTTCAGCATTAACGCTAACGACACACGACGAGGTTGAGAGGCAGAACGGTTTAACATCTTTACGCAACTTAATACTATATGATGTCTTTAAAAGCCCTAAACGATTAAACATTTCAGGAAATTTAATAAATGGTCGCACAGTGCTTTTAACAGAAACTTGAGAGCAGCGCATAACTAAATTTAATCTGGTACATTCTATTCGACCGAGTAAATTCTGCCTCAGATCCTTGATCACAAAAATATTAGCGTTCGTTTGTACATTACCATAATGAAGTGACGCTGTAAACATTCCTATACATTTTAATAAATCGCGAGAAGCGCTTTCTAACCTACGATTGACTGGTTGCAATTTCCCGAAAAAACTCTTAATCTTAAAATATTCACGATCCACAATTAAAGTCACATCCGCACCGGGATCTAATTGAAAACGCACAACTTCGTCGTTGATCTTTACATCGGCCTGCCACAGGTTCTCTGCCGCTTTATGCAGTTGGTTCACCGTCGCCACGAAGAATGGATCTGTTCGCGAATTATCTTCCACTTGTCGTACTGCAGGTTTTGACTTGACATCTTCGGTCCTTGCTTCCGTCTTCTTAGTTTTGCATACTTTGGCCCAATGGCCAACTTTCGAGCAATTATTGCACTTTGCGTTCTTCGTCGGGCAAGATTCCTTCTTATGTTTCCGGTCGTTACTAGAGTTCCTATAATAAAAGTTAAGCCAATGTGGTGACGACTTTTGATTGGTCCCGTCATATGTTTCAGCCAAGTTAGTGAGAGTGAGACAAGCTGTAAGTGGGAATGAGACAAAGCTATCATGGTTGTCATATGTTTCAGCCAAGAAGTTAGTGGGAGTGAGACAAAGCTATCATTTGGCTGTATATGGCGGCGGTTTGTCCTAACTCTTATTATAGGAACTCTAGTCGTTACCGCAGCCGTAACATGTCCACGGAGAATTATGACTCTTTCCCTTTTGAGCGTTGCCTTTATTCTTTACTCTATTTACACTTCCTGCACTAGCTGCTTCGGAACGTAATAATTGATTTTGCTTTTGAACTTTTTCGTGGTTTCTAGCAATTTCCACGGCTTTCTTATAATCCAGCCCATCAACGAGTTGTAATTTTTTGGAAAGGCGGCGGTCGGCGACACCTACAACAATTCGGTCGCAAATTAACTGTTCTCGAAAATTCTCGTACTCACAAGAATCCGCCAGTTTGCATAAATCTGCTATGTAATCTTCCATGCTCTCTCCTGGTACTTGCACTCGCATGTTGAACTTTGCACGCTCGTACACGATGTTTCTCCTTCCATAAAAGAATCCGTCGAATCTTTCCTTCACCTTTGAGATATCGCTCGCCTCTGTTGTACTTAATCCAAATGAAGCAAAGATGGTTTCCGCCCGTGGTCCCATGGCATACAGTAATGAATTTACCTGGTGCTCAGATTCCTTCACACCTGCCACTATACAGTAGCGATTAAATCGAGACTTATATGTGTCCCACTGCTCGGGTTTATTAAAGTCAAATGGCTCGGGCAAAGCCACACCCGGTTGCACGATCATTGTGTCCGCCATTTTTGTAATTTGTTGCTCGTTCGTGCACGTGCTACAATGTACTTAGAGGTTGTTATCTTCCTTCTCAAGATTTTCTTGTTTCGTCGACAACTCCTATTTTTAAGGCGCAAGTACGACGCTGCCACCATGTATTATATGTCTCTTGACCGTATAACCTCGCACGTTGTGAGTAAGGACTTAGGGAAAGAGAACTGTCCTCTTTGGCTGTGGACCATTAACTGTTTTTATTTACTTCCTCCTCTATGCTACCAACCTGAGACTTTGACGCGCCCTCTCTCTATCTACTCGGCGCCACTACTTACGCTACCAACCTACGACTATCGACGCGCCCTCTCTCTATCTACTCGGCGCCACTACTTATTATCGCCGCCACGCGGTACATTCAAATTACCCAATACCACACTAACCTTACGATCTAACGTGGCCATACGGGCCTTACGCGCATCTTATTTCTAACTAGCCTATATATATAATCCGACGGCGAAACCAAAAAGAGAATAACTTTATTGGCGCTGAGCGCTACGAACATTTGAATTGAAAAGAAAACGAAACAAAGAACTGAAAATAGCGTTAACAGCGCGCGCCTTGCTGCCTCAGAATTATACGTCCGTCTCGCTTGCTCTAGCCGCGAGGTTGCCACGTTTTGTCGTCCGCTTAGCTATCTCCGGATGGGCTCTCGAAGTCGTCCGAAGGTTGATCCTCCGGACCTATGAGAACGTCATAGCTCAACGCGGCTATGACCTCGTCCATAAGCGGCGGTGGCGTGGGATTTAAGATCGGCATACTGAGTGCCGACATCATTGGCACTGGCGGTAGTGCTGGGAGCGCCGCCTCCTGGGTCTCCGCAACCGCACTGGAACTCGCCTGTTGCTCTCCTGGCGGGGTTGCCGTCTGGGTCGCCTGAATAAGTCGGACTTGTGGCTCCGATAAACGGTGGAGTACCACTCGGGGAAGGGGAGGGGGGACGCGTCATCAAACGGCGCGGCGACCGCGAAGAATGCGGTCGCAACTGCACCGTGGGTGATGCGCTCAGTCCTAAAACGGACCATATCTTGAAAATTAAAAGTCTGCCCATCTTGAGCATGAAATCATTTTAAAGGAGGAAAAATTCTACTTTTTTGAGATTTTTTAAAAGAAAATAGAAGGTGCCCAAATTTGAGAAAAAACACCCAGCAAACGCAAAAGGATTAAAAAATATTAAAACTTTTTAATACCTTTAAATCCCTTTTTTGGCGGAATTAGATGAAATTAGATGGGATTCGAAATGAGATGGTCCAATCCCATGGAATCCAAAAAAGAAATTTTCAATTCCGTCCAATCCTATGGAATCCGTAAAGGTTATGGAATTGCAATTGCATTAGATGGTTTAGGAAACGTCTCGCGCCTCCGTTGGGCGACCAAGCGCCGTTGTTCGTCGGTGAGCTTTTGTGTATGCCTAAGGGCATTACACGCACTACTGCCGACGGGCAATTAGCCCGAAAATGAGATTTGTAAGATCTGTCAGGTCCCGTAGGGAGTCCCTTTACATAGCGGTCGAGACGAAACTTTGAACTCGAGAAGATGCCCCGGCGATGCGACGCCTAGCGGCGTTGACGCGAACTGCCGGTAATGCAGATACCACGCGGGCGTGTACTATTGGTGGCGCGTACCGCCACAGAGTTCAACACGGACACTTTTCAATCCCTACCCTGGCATTCAATGGTATTCATTTTATTGTCAGAATAGACGGAATTCAATGAAATTCAATACAGTTTAATTCCTAGTTTGGCATTCAATGGTATTCATTTCGTTAACGGAATCAATGGTATTCAATGGAATTCATCACGAAACTTTCCAATCCCTAACCTGGCATTTAGTGGTATTCATTTCGTTAACGGAATCAATGGTATTCAATGAAATTTATCACGAAACTTTCCAATCCTTAACCTGGCATTCAGTGGTATAATATTTTTGTGTCGGAATTGGATGGGACTCAAAAAACACAAATTCTTTCCAAAATAAGAAATTCCATGATATTGAAACTATTTCAATCCCTTTTTTGGACAGAATGGAATTCAGAAAGTCCTTAATTGAATTCCTGGCAATCCCGTTTTAATTTTTTTCAATCTTTTTTCGTTTGCTGGACAATTTTTTATCTTTACTTTCAAAAATCTTAAGTAAATTTTGAGTAAAAAAAATTGATTTTATAGCATTAAAGGGCATAAAAAGACCTTTCA
>NW_020214271.1:0-1514 GCF_003070985.1 Temnothorax curvispinosus
CGTTTTGTATGATCATAAGTATAAAATCATAAATCATAAAAATAATCGAAAATCATACGTTTTGTATAAAAACGTGATAATAAAATGTTACAAAATAATAGCTGTTTTTGTTCATAAATACCTTTATTCTCTTCTATCACAAAAAGAATCTTGAAAAAATAATATAACAGATTCCTAACAATCTACAAATTCTCTTTTTACAAGAATAGAATAAGATTTTTTTTTCAGATTCGTCTATTATTGAATCAAGAATATTATAGGATTGTTACAAAGTTCTATCTGCATTTTTCTGAGAAAGTTAGAGAGATAGTATTAAGAATATTTTATTCTAAACTTAAGAAATTTTTTATTTAAGATTAAAATATTGTTGTTTCAATACTAAATATAATTGGCCCTATTTCGATCCTATTTTATGATAGATTTAAGAGTAATAGCATTGTATCTAGAAATCTTTTCTGAGGGTGGCGGGGTTGATTAAGGGCAACGCGATGTTCGGCGGGGTGACACGCAAATCATTAACTCAGTCAGCTAACAAATGAAAAGGAACATTTATTGTAGAATAACTTTCGGAAAACAATGCGGCCAATTCGGCTTTCATTAATCAGAAAAAGCAAATAGATAGCTGATAACACGGGCGTCAAGTTTTGAACAATAAGAATGGCAGTATCGCGGACGCCAGAAATAAGCGAAGAATTACGTTAATTTAGTAAACGCGCGGAAGGCGTCGTTGATGAGCAAGATAATACTGGTAGAAAACTAAACTCACAAATACTTCGAAATCATAGCAGTCACGCAGATAATAATAGTAGAGTATTAAACTAACAAATAATATGGAATAAAAACTATGAGGAAGTAATGTGCAAGTTTCTACTTGCACACTTAAAAACTATGAGGAAACAATGTGCAAGTTTCTACTTGCACACTTTTTTATTATTTTAAAACATCATTTTTTGAAGTCTCAATTATTGAGACTTGAGATGTTCTAACTGTCCCCCTTAGAAAGAGATGAATAGTGAGTAAACTAAGGTTTTTTTTAAAGTTAACCGACGTTTGTAAAACCATAATAGATTTCTTTGTCATCCATGAAGTACTACTGTTAAATAAAATCAGTAACTTATACAGTCATTTATAAAATAAACGCTCGACACTCGGTCAGCTTCGCAAAGTTCAAACATCGATTTCATACTTTCTTAAAAGGGGATTGATATTTAACACTACACTGTGTTTTTTATATAACTAAAAAACTAATCAACCAAATCTTAAAGAATTATATATGGAATAGGGGAAGGGGGGTAGAAAAAATTGAAAAAAAACTCAAAAAACAATCTTTTCTTTGGTTTTTTCTACCCCAATTTTATATATGATTCTTTTAAATTTGGTTGATTAGAACCAACTTTATACACAATCAAAAGTTCATATACGAATTTACGAAAACAAAGCTTCCTCTATGAGGAAACAATATATAATTTACCTGTTTTGAGACCCAATCACAAAATCTTTCTTGACGGAGCAAA
>NW_020214272.1:0-1845 GCF_003070985.1 Temnothorax curvispinosus
AAAAAAAAAGGCACATGATAAATCCAAACCTGAGGTATTGAATAATTTTGTACACACATTGCGTGGGTTCAAATTATTAAGAAAATATTTACAAGAAATAGGCTTTCTTATAGTACAAGATCCCGAACTACATCGACCTTCACCCATCTGTTTTCCTAATAAAAAATATTTTTTATAAAACCTAATGAATAAACAAACAAATCGCAGATCGGTTGCCTAATTAAATCAGCTCAAGGCTACCCTTAATTAAAAATAATTTAATTAATTTTTTTTTTATTTCTACACTCATTTGTATTCTCAAAACATTCAATATCAATCGAAAGTACAAAGAATAAGTAGAAAGGAAAAGTTAGGTTGCCTATCTTTTACTGCTCCCTATTACCGGGTTGCCAAGTATAAACAGGTGAGTTGGTATTACTAATTTACACTCATCTGTTTTCTTTAATTGAACTATACAAAAAATAAAGATAATTTTATTGCGAACACAGTGGTATTAGGTTGCCTAAGTAAAATCGATCAAGACTTGCGGTTGCCGCGCTTTAAAATAGTACAGGAAAATTAGGATTTTTCTGCGGAATAATTCGCATGTAGCTAAATTTTTGCATGGACCTTTATTTCGTCGTTAAAAACAATATGTGAAAAGTCCCCATTGACGTGACCCCTGCTAAAAATTTTACAGAGGGTCAAAGGTAAAGAAAAACAGTTTTTCGCGAATATTTCTTTATTCATTAGTCCTACGGCAAAAATAGTTATTACAAAATTTGTAGCTTATAAAATTCTCTACAAAAAATGTTGTATAAGTTTTTTTTGTACAAACAATACTTTTCACGTAATAAATTTTGCAAGATATGCGCTGCGCGGTAAATTTACGGAGCGCGCTGACAGACGTCAAATAAATTGAAGCGTCGCACGCGCGCACTAAAAATCATATCTTTTGAACGAATCATCGTACAGAAATGATCAAAGAATCGTTAAAAAGCAGAAACTTTCAGCTTTTTAATGCAATTTGGTTTGTTATTCTATGATAATTTTTGCAAATTTTACAATGGTTTAAACAAATTGTTACATGCATTTTTTGCCTTTTTTCATAAAATCAGCCACAAGTAGGTTCCAAATTGTAAAAAAAAAAAAACGCCAGCAGGATATTACAGTATATACTTCATACTTTGACCCTACCAGAGAAAAAAAATTACAAAAATTTTTTGCTTTAAAATCAAGCAATTAACATTTTCAGTAATTTTTAAAATTTTTGATGAAACGTTAAAATTAAAATCGTCATAACTTAGCGAAAAATTGCGCTAGAAATAACAATAATATAACAATAATATACAAGTAATGCATGTAACAATTTGTTTAAACCATTATAGAATTTTCAAAAATTATCATAGAATAATGAACCAAATTGCATTAAAAAGCTGAAAGTTTCTGCTTTTCAACGATTCTTTGATCATTTCTGTACGATGATTCGTTCAAAAGATATGATTTTTAGTGCGCGGGTGCGACGCTTCAATTTATTTGACGTCTGTCAGCGCGCTCCGTAAATTTACCGCGCAGCGTATATCTTGCAAAATTTATTACGTGAAAAGTATTGCTTGTACAAAAAAACTTATAGAACATTTTTTTGTAGAGAATTTTATAAGCTACAAATTTTGTAATAACTATTTTTGCCGTAGGACTAATGAATAAAGAAATATTTGCGAAAAACTGTTTTTCTTTACCTTTGACTCTCTGTAAAATTTTTAGCAGAGGTCACGTCAATGCGGACTTTTCACATATTGTTTTTAACGACGAAATAAAAGTCCATGCAAAAATTTAGCTACATGCGAATTATTCCGCAGAAAAATC
>NW_020214273.1:0-2820 GCF_003070985.1 Temnothorax curvispinosus
TTAAATGAAAATCGTAGTCGATGAAAATACAAAAGATAATTGTTTTCGTTTCTGTTTTTATACAAGAAAATTTACTCGTAAATAAGACATTAATAGGATCCAAGCTATTTAGCGATTTCAAGTAAAGGGCTATTTTAGCGACAGTATTTTGCGACAGTATTTTGAACGATTTAAATATTTTGCAGATATTTTTTATATAAAGACTATTTGAGTATATAACGTATATAACAGATTTCTATAAAATACCTAGATCGCTGACATGTTACAGTTATGAATCAGTCCGAGACAAGTTTTTCAGTCATTTCATGAATCTGTACATATGTATAATAAAGTAATGCTGGTGTAAGCATTCATTAAAACAACCATTATATCCTGAAATCATCTGACTTCTATTTTCCAAAGATAGCAGTCCAGGTATTTATGTATAGAAATCTGTAAACAATGTAGAGTTCATATTCAAGAGAGGTTGTACCGATGCTGATACAATAAGTAATTAGATGAATCAGTTCTCTATATTAACATACATGATGGCACCAATGAAAAATGTAAAACATATTTACATATATTTGAGCAATAATTCAGTTACAATCATTTTTTCAATATTATCCTATCAACATACCCGCAAAAAAAAACTAACAATAAGTTGACTAGTCTTGTATTTAATGTCTTTCCATTATAAACCGATAAATAAAAAGTTTTCGAAAATTATTACAATATAGTAAAAATGATTCCAATAAATTTAACAATTCGATATAGTTTTTATAAATTACTTTTCATTGATGCCATCAGTATACAAGAAAATGAATCAAGACGATTGCAGAGCGTGTTCAGGCCTTCGTAAAGTTTCCGTAAATTTTATTATATACATAGGAAGAAATCGCGTAGTTAGAAAATAAATTACACCGTACTTTACAATCGTACACTACAACACCGTAGTTTACAATCGGCGATCCCTCTCTTGATCGCAAACGAAACCTCGCATGCAAAAAAGTGGAAGAATTTACTACGTGTTGCATGTCTGCAACGATTAATGATCGGTTTAATTTCGCTAGCAATCGACGTCTCAGGATGAAAGCCCCGTCGTCGAGAGTACGCGCACTCTTATTATTCATTCATAGCGTGATATGACGTTGTCTAATAAATATAATCAGCTATGCACAATCCCGTTAGCTCTCGTCGTACAGAGGAGTACCGTCTCCGCTGAGCGACATACTTCGTGGACTAGAATTTGTATGTGGGGTGCCTCGCGGAGATCTGTACGACGGAGTACGCGTAGACGAAGGTCTGCTCCTTCCGGAGGGCGTTGTTCTGCCGACCGGCTCGTCATAGTTACGTGGAGTTCTTCTAGACTCCTCGTACCTGGGCGTCGATCCGCTGAAAACACATTCAACACATTGATGATAATCGAATGAAGAACATTAACATTTCAAATATCAATAATTTTTAATAGGAAAACATGATCGTTATTTAATACATATTTATTATTGCACTTACGAGACTCGCGAACCGCTTTTTATACGTGCTGCCCAATCCTCGGCGGCCTTCTTCCAATCCGTCGGGTCGCCGAAAGGAGTGGACAGAGGTGGTGTAGGTCTGTGCGATTGAGCAGACCTGTGATGGCTGGGTGTCATCGAGGGCGGCGGCGGGTGCACGAAGGGCCCTTGATGATGGCTAGGGGTTTGTTGGCCGTATCTGGGAGTAGGCTGGCCATGATGCGGAGTGTGATGAGGCGTCTGGTACGCGGTCATAAACGGAGTTTGGCCAGACGGCGTATACGGCGTGTTGAGATACGTGTGTACTCCGCCGTAGCCGGTAGCGCTAGCCGCTCCGGGTGTGTGTGGCGGATAGTGATGCGGCGTCTGATTCGCCACTTGCGATAGCGAGTGCAACATGTGATGTGGGAGGTTCTGTGCAACTCGCTGTATTGCTTCTTGATTCATTCCTGAAACAATATCGATCGAAATAATAGCAATTAATACATTTGCAGTCCTTGTGCTCTTACTTGTGCGTTTCATTTCATTTTAGCGAAAAATTGTAGTTGTTAACACAGAATATATATATATGTAAAATGATTTTATCTTGAAATACAATATTTTTTCCTAGTAAAATATATTTTGACCTATACTAAGATTCCAGGAATTACTTTCATATAAAAATTATGATGACTGACAGTTCGCGGTGATGATATAGACAGACTTACCGCTAACTCTTCCTGGCGTAGTAGTGTAAGGTGTCCTAGAAGTCATTGCGCCGCGTGGTGTACTCGGAGTGGATTGTCCAGGGACGGGATCCCTAAAGTGTTCCTTGAACCAGCGTAGTAGATCGCTCACCCTACCGAACATCTGCGCTCGAAATCTGAAGCCCTCGGATGTCACTGTAACGAACTCGTGGCGACAGCGAGTACGCGGCAGATATATACGAGAGTAGGAACTTTCCAGGATAGGTCTATGAGGGGAAAAAAATTAATGAAATTATTTTTAAATTAAAAGTGAAGAAAATTTTTGGGAAATTGCTGGTGTTACGTGCGTAAACCAGCTACGCGTTTACTTACCTTAGCTGCCGATATGATGTAGGGAATTCCACCAGGATTTTCCTTCTTCTGTTCCTTCAGTATATCCTCATCTTTGTCTTTGATTCCCTCCAAGTTGGGCTTGTAGTATTTGAAGTCCAATAATTCGGAGGCGTAAGCGGCCATGGGATTCACATGTCGAGCGATAATCTCATCCAAATTCTCGAACTCCTCGTTGCCGATCCATAGGCTCTGCGAATTTACAAATATGTAAATCGTTATTTATATAAACATGACTAAATCCCTCAAAG
>NW_020214274.1:0-10673 GCF_003070985.1 Temnothorax curvispinosus
ATCCAGAACAACCGTAATGGTGATCACGTCGCCTGAGAGCGGAACGGAGTCCGATACGGAGGAGGAGGCCCCAGTTCCACAATACCAAGGTGTGGGAGAGCGGAGATCCGCAAAGCTCGCCGGGGCAAAGGCCCGCGCCATAGTCGAATGGGAAAGCGCCGAGGGGAAGAAGCGCAAAGCGGAACGACGCCGAGAATTTTGGCGTAAGCGAGCAGGCGGAGAGCGGAGATCCCGGCAAAAGGGGGCGTAAAAAATAGAGAGGGCGGCGACCCCGACGCAGCAACGGGAGCGGAACCCGCGGGGAAGTCCGCGAATGATACTCCAGTGGATGGACGAGCAGCGCGACCAACCGACAATGGAAGGCGGCGCGGCAGAATCAGCGGGAGCCGTGAGCGCACCGGGGGTGAACTTCGAAGCGGTCACGGTGTGGCCAGATCTGCCACAAATGGACCCGGAGGGAAGTTTCAACGACTCATTCCAAACCGTGAGCACCAAATCCCGGTACTCGGACTTCACACCGGTGAGAGGGGATCTGGAGTAGCAAGAGGAAGACCCCACCGTACACACGGCGTAGCGTAGAGGCAAGTCAGGCGGAGTATGAATTAAGTTTTGATTTTGTGAGCCGACGAGGCCTGTATTGAGTAAATATAATTAGGTTAAGTGATAAGCCGATTAGGCGAAAGATGTAGTTCCCTTTTTGTGTATACGTTAAGAGCCCATAGAGGCAGAAAAAAATTTCAATTCGAGTTACGTTTATATCGCGAGCAAGCCAAAAAAGCCAATCAAATAATTACGCGGGCCAAAAGGGCCACGAATTTAAGTGTAGTATTTTCGAGCGGACTAAGTCCACAAAACGGGAGCGTCGCGAACGCGAACGGATGCGCGATGTATTTCAAAATTCCGCACGAGCCGATACTCATGTGCGAAATTGACAGGGAGAATGCAACCGTTCGCCTAGCCGAGAAGCCGAGGACACCCGAGGGGCAGCAGCGACCAGGGAGCAGCGGACATCAATATTTCTTTAGGTTAATTACCGGATAAGCGAGTCCGAAGAGCCCATATGGCTAGCGTTCATCTCAAAATATAGCAACGCGACAAATAGGGGAACCGGGGCCTGATTGACTCCGGCAGGCGAGCCGCAGATGAAGGACCGAACGAGACAACAAGCAGGCCTCGACAGGAGTCCCGAGCGGAGGTGATAGGGACGATCGCGGCGAGAATCGAGCAAAGGGCACGCGAGATAGCGGGGTAAAAAATAATGACCCCCGCGAACGAGGGCACAGCGGCCATAGCCGGGGGCCGAACCCCGGAGTCCGTCTCAGGGGTGACACTGATGCCAACCACCCGACCCGCGACGCGCTAATATCACCGGGCGCGGAGATAGCGGGGTCACAATAATGACCCCCGCGCAGAGGGGTACGGCGGTCACAGCCGGGGGCCGAGCCGCGGAGGCCGTCTCAGGGGTGACCCGAATGTCAACCGGCCGACCGGCGATGCGATAATACCACCGGGCGCGGAGATCGCGGGGTCACGACAATGACCCCCGCGCACAGGGGTACGACGGCCACAGCCGGTGGCCGAGCCGCGGAGTCCGTCGCAGGGGGGACCCGAATGTCAACCGACCGACTCGCGACATAATAGTACTACCGGACGCGAAGATAGCGGGGTCAAGCAATGACCCCCGGAAGTCGGTAACCGCGATAATCCGGAGGGAAGTAGCGGACGGAGAGTCACTGGAGGAGGCGCCGGGAAAGATCCGAGGGGTCAGCTAGAGTTCCTATAATAAGAGTTAAGCCAATGTGGTAACGATTTTTGATTGGTCCCGTCATATGTTTCAGCCAAGTTAGTAAGAGTGAGACAAGCTGTAAAGCCCGGTGTTCACGATGCAAGAACTGTGTCCAAGTTTCGATTTAAACCAATCAACTTGCAGCTCTTACAGAAAAGTAGCAGTTTCATTGGCTTAAACCGAAACTTGGACACAGTTCTTGCATCGTGGACACCGGGCTTAAGTGGGAGTGAGACAAAGCTATCATGGTCGCCATATGTTTCAGCCAAGAAGTTAGTGGGAGTGAGACAAAGCTATCATTTGGCTGTACATGGCGGCGGTTTGTCCTAACTCTTATTATAGGAACTCTAGGGTCAGCGAGACCACTCGGTCGTATAATCCTCGGACCCGGGAACCAGGAGAGCGGGGTCCAAGGGGACCCATGCGTATGCGTGCGATTAACTATGAAGCTCGGATTGAGAACCGCGGGCGACACCGAACGCGAAAACATGCAAAAACTGCCATAAGAAAAGAGAAAGCGTTCAACATCTGGCGTGGAACAGTACCGAGATGTGAATAACAAACAACCCATGGTGGGAGCAAATATCCCGAGGTGGGAAAGCCAAGAGAGCCCGGCAACTCGAGGCAGTCGCTCGGATATCGTGGTCGCCGTAACACGTATATAAGATTCGCACACAATACGGACTTAGCGCGTAGTTTAACGCAGCAATATAATACAACCAAGCACTCCCGCGTACTTGCGCGTTAAACATAATTTGTATAACTATTGCGAGCGGTAATTAATTACCATTTATAACAACGTTCGACGAAAAGTGTCAGCGTGAAGCGCATACGGCGCGACAATTTTGTAATCAACTACGACGATCTGAAATAAATCAATCGTTTGTTAATATACGCAATGTCAAGTTAATTTGAATTACTTACCTGCGACTTACCTTGTCCTACGGCATCGATCCATCGTTGTCCAGCGGCGTTCCAGTATGGCATACTGAGTATGCGATAAGGCGAGGATCTGGGACAGTCAGCGGCAGTTGAGATCCATCCGGGGCGAAAAGCTGAAAAGGAAATTAGCCGATTAATTAAACATACACATTTTCTACTTACCTGGTCCGTCGGGGGTGGTCCCACGTTGTCCAACGATGGATCCAGCAGTGGGGAGGCAGCGTCGGGGCGTCGAGACATCCTTCGTCAAGAACCTGAAAATAAAAGAAATTAATGGAGTATTGTTGCAATATCGTGCTATAATTTTGATACTTACCTTCTCGGTATATCAAGGTCAAACCGAGTGGCGACCGTTTGATAGGCAAATCTGGCTGAGATTTCATATTTTCGTGTGATCCACGTACCCAGAGAGTGACGTCCGGTCACAACCTTACGATCGAACATTTCTCAAATTAAACATATATTTACAAATATATAAATTTAAGAAAATAGAAGTAATGAAAGAAATGTTAAAAATGTTAAAGAAAATTACAGAGGAAACAACGACTCTCTGATTCCATCAAAATTTTTTTTAACTTATTAAAAAATTCGTCATTATAATTGAATTTAATTAATCTGAAATAGAACACGAATGTATACTCGAGTTGTTACATTCGACAAATTTAAGATAGTGATTAAAAGTAAATATAATGGTTTTTTTATCTTAAATAACACATGTCAGAATTAGTAAAATATAACAAAAACGCAGTTTACAGATGACTCTTTTCAGAAATATGTTAGTTTCTTTCAAATTATCTGTGTCGCGAGAAAGACGTCCAAGAGACGTAATAATCTCATGGTACAACTTCCAAAAAGATATGGAAATTTACCAGTATCGGGGAACTCTCGAACAATTCTGTAATCAATTTATGAACAATCATAGTAAGTTTCGCCAAATCTCAATCGACTTTTTAATTTATTTTTCTTTTTTTCAACTAACGTTTCTTTCTACCGAATCTTTGCTTTTTTTTCTAACAAATTCAGCGATTTATAAACCGTACATTTTAAAAAATTTTGTAATGTAATTTTAGGACTAACTATTATAGGTATAAATTTCCTGCGTCTATATAAAAATTAATTTTTTTATATAGTAATTAAACTGGCTGTGCCAGTAAATTTACAGTTAAACATTACAGAAACGTTTATGTAATATTTTTTTAATTTTTTTTAAATATTTTTAATATTAAATTTTTTTAAGCGCAACATGACATGGCAGCATTACGGGTGGTAATGCCATTTCGTGTATCGTTTTTACTCTATAAACTATCTATTGCATACAATTGTATGTATAAATTTACCTTAAATTTTGTGTATCTATCCTTTTTTATATGTAAAAATTCAATTGTGATGTGTATATATTATCGTTATACTATGGAATATTACAAGAATTGGTATATTTTAAAACAACCTAGCTTCCGAAGCGCGGATTTAGCTCGCGGCTGGTCAGGTTTCGGAGTAGGCGCGGAGGAAGACACAAGACTCGGTTAAAATATAACAAAACAAAATAAGGTTTATTCAATTATGCGTGAATACATAGAGATGCTCGCGGGAGCGGTGAATATGTATAAAAGATCGCGGTCGCTGCTACGATAGCGGCGGTTTACAGTGATTGCGGAGTCGTTGGCTACGTGTGATAGATCGCGGACGCGGTTATGATGGCGGTGATATGCAGATATCGCGGAGTCGCTGGGTACGTGTAATAGGTCGCGGACGCGGTTACAATGGCGGTGACGTAAGGATATCGCGGAGTCGATGGGAATGGGTAATAGATCGCGGAGGCGGTTACAACGGCGGTGATATACAGATATCACGGAGCTTGCGGACGCCGGTAAAGCGACGATACACGGAGATCGCGGAGTTTCGCGGATCGGTGAGCGTGCGGGCTCGCTGAAGTACGGTGTGCGATTTCGGCGCGGTATCGACGCGGTATCGCAGGTTTGGATAGCGGCGGCAGTGAGCGCGTAAGGCGCTGGATCGCGATTGGATCGTGATATCGAGCGGCTAAGACCCTTAGCGGAGATAGAGAAGTACTCTCTATCTCCTGGCGCATCGATTCGTGTAGGCGGGAGGCGGCACCGGGTGGCCAAGACCCTTGGCGAGTAAGAGAAGAACTCTCTTACCCTGGTTCACTCCGGTGTCACAGGTGTTCGTATGGAAGTTCGAGTCAACCGCCTAGATGCTTCACTCGGCAGAGGCAGAGAACACTCTCTACCTCCTGGTTGTTCGACTGTGGGATTTCGGGATTCGTGAGCAGCGGAGAATCGGTCGGATCGGTTTGCTGGCTCACGGCGGAATCTAAAACCTAGCAACATTGCTCGGTTTATATACGCCCGCGGTGGCGTGTCGGCGTGGCGGGGGTATACGCGACGGCAATCGCGCGCGCCGGGATGAAGCGGTGGAGCGTTCGGGAAGTACGGCGCCCCGACGCCGCGATTGCGTTCGGTGGCTCTCGGCCGTTTTCGGCACCGCTCGGCGCTTTGAGTCGGTTGCCGCGCTAAGTCCGTTTGCGGACTGATACGCGAGATTAATAGTTTGAAAAGGGCACACCGTGCCTTGTCTCGCCCGGCGGGTGTTCGGCCGTGCGGCATCCGGCTGATGCTCGCCGGGAATGATGCGTTTTGGGGCGCATCGTTACAATTTTAATTAATTTTATTTAATATATTTACCTAAAATCTATGAAACATAGAATCGTTCGTGTAATTTTTCACTAAATATAAAGATATATTTAGTTTTTAATGTAAAAATATCTATACAATTGTCAAATTTCCGCTATTAATTGCGTAATTTTTACACTTATTATTCACGTAATTTTACATACTTTTTTTACAGTGATATTGGGAGCATATCAAAAAAGCTTGGGCGGTGAGACACAGAGAAAACTTGTTATTCCTTTCTTGCGAGGATTTGATAAAGGTAAATCAAGAAAAACTTTAATATTATATACAAAGAATTGCCTGCAGAATTTGTTCTGAAGAATTCCATCTATCTCTTCAATGAAAATTGTAAAAAATGTAAAATATATCCTATGTTATAAAATATATATTATAAAAACATTATATTTTTATATCACAAATTATATTATATTGTTGCGCTCGCCGAGTCCGCGTTCGCGTCTCACCGCTTGCAATCTCACTCACTCGCGCAACCGGCACTCGCGGTCAATGAGGCGACACAATGTTAGGAATGGAAAGACTCGTTTATTAGAGCAAACGGATTAAAACACAGAATCGAGCTGTCACGTCCGCTCGGAGACGGAGTCTCAGAACAAAACAAAACAACAAATCGTGGTTAATCGATTGATCCAAAACAGCTGGTCGTCAGGGACGATCTTCGACTTCTGCTCGTGCAACGGGTGTCTCAGCGCGGGCGCAACAATATTATTATTTGAAATATTTCTATTTATTTTACGTAGGATCTATCTGGAACTATCGAAAAAGTCATTGCATTCTTCGGCCAGACTTACAGCGATAAGCAAATCGCCAAGTTAGTGAACCATTTAAAGATAGAAAATTTCCGTAAAAATTACATGGTGAATCAAACGTTTATCAGTTCTGCGATAAAGCCCGAAGCATTCATCCGACAAGGAAAGGTAGGCGGTTGAAAAGAAGTGTTTACCGTAGAAATCGAGGAGAAAGTCAGCAAGTGGATTGCTGGTAATACGAAAGATACGGATCTGACGTTTTCTGATTAATAAAATGTAAATAAAAACAAGAAAAATAAAGAAAAACTTTCTTACTGCATTTGTACTTGTCGCATTTTATTAAGACATAAACAACATAAATTAGCCATATACTGCGCTTGTTGACTTAAGTATATAGACATTATCTGACGTATGACGAACATATGGAGTGATTGAGGAAGAATCTGCAATATTCCGGCAGATAATAGTATTAATGAGTCTAAGCCAAAAGGATTATATGAACATGGATCCTATTCCTAACGGTTACCGAGATATTCTGATTATAACGTGAAAAGGGCATGCGTATGGAGGGATAGAAATGAACAACAAAGACTGACAACAAAGTGCAGTTATTAGTAAGGGCAAGGGGGGTAAGATGACGAATTGCTAATTTTTCTAAACTAATAACAGATAACGAGTTAATGCTAAACTTATTAAAGGCTTTAGATAATAGCACATTGACATAATCTCTTGTAGTTTGATTTCAATCTGCCCATAAAAGTGAATAACATAATAAGAAATGTGTTTTAGATGCACCCATATGTAATTTTGGTGTCTGTTTATACGGAATGACATAATTATAGTAAATAATACTTTCACTTTCTCTATAAAATTACGGTATGGTATAGCTAAGAATGTATAGAATAACATACTAGCATTTTTCGTTTTTCGCATCGCAACATTTTTATTTTTTAATGAAAAAAATAAATTACTATAACTGCGAGTAAGATGACGAACATCATGTGTGTGCAAGATAACGTATCCGTAAATGCAGTTATAATTGTTAATGTGCATTGTAAATGTGACTGCGTCAAATTTGTTAGTTTTTGTAATATTGGTTACCTGTATAAACAAATCTTACCAAGTGCGTTTCACTGATTTTTTGTTTTTTATTTTTTTTCATTGTGATAAAATATTATAACACCAAAACAATATAAAAAGTTTATTACAATAAAATAAACCTCATTTGTAAAAAATTATATTTTTAACTTAATTTGACTTCTTGTTATGTTTGAAATACTATATAATGTCGAAGAGAGAATGTGGTGACTATTCCCTAGACGGTGCCAGCTTACCATTCTACCTCAATATATATTCACTGTTTGTAAGAAGTTTTAGAGAGATCTAAGTTTGTAATAAAGACGTTAACATCGTACTAAAAGTGTTTTGTGTCGCCGTAAATCTTCTAATATTTACGTCGTGATTTCGAATGTTATTTATTTCATATAAGTTCAGATCCAAATTTATATATTTGTACAAGTTGAGATGCACTGTAATGCGCTCGTGATCGTTATAATTCGCATCTGCTGCGTTCGCGTATTTCCTCGACAACGCCTTGAGGATATGCCCCAGGTCGAATCTATCGTCTCGCGATACCGCGTCGAACACACGCACTCGTGACAACGCTTCGACGTCGTTTCGGGATCGCGATAACGACTCGAGCTTATGCTCGGATCGCGATAACGACTCGAGCTTATGCTCGGATCGCGATGACGCCTAGGAAACGACTCGGATCACGACAATTATTCGTATTACTTCACGAAATCGTGTTCGTACTATAAGTCTTCGCGAGTGTGTAACATGGACTATGTCCTTCGACCGTTTCAGACTGACTGATTGTTTTTCCGCGGTAGCCGCGCTCTTCGCTAATGCGTTGTTGAAAACATCAGATTCTCTCGATTGGTGGATCCTAGATTCGCCCGCTGATTTGCTCGTCTCCACCAATCAAGTTATTCGTCAACCGCTACGACTTGTTTTGATGGAAAAGAGACGGAGATAACGGAAGCCACGGACCGAAATCACAGGCACCGAAGACGCCTGAAACTACGCCGCCTCGCAATTATATAAATATTGTGTATGTGCGCATACAAGCGTGATATCACTAATTGCATTTTCGCATAGTCGTGCACGACCGCAACAAAAAGCTATTATCGATTCTATTGATAATACCCTTGCTACATATTGGTGACTCCGACAAGGAACATCGCATCGCATCAAGATGATGGAACGTTTGCCGCAGCGGTCGACGATCGCAGAAGATACAGCAGCAATACTAAATCAGCACAATGATACCGCTCGAGAATCGCAAGGCGATGCCGACTATCGCTTACCAGGTAAAAAAAAACAACTAGCGGTAATTAAGGCTCGCCAAATTACGTTGCCGCCTTTCTACAAGCAAAATCCACGCTTATGGTTTGCACAAATCGAGTTGGCATTTTTAAACAACAGTATTACTTCCGATATAAGTAAGTTTCGACAACTAGCCGCTCAGCTTTCTGGGGAAGTTTTAGATAGCGTATCGGATATAATCCTCGCACCTCCGCAAGACGGGAAATATGAAGCCTTTAAAAAAAGAATAATAGCACGATGAAGAAGATAAAAGGCGACTTCGCCGCCTCCTTTGCGGTAACGAAATGGGCGACGAAAGACCCACGGCATATCTTCATCGACTTAGAAATTTAGCCAGAGGCCAATGTAGTGAGCCGGTATTACAATCTCTCTTTTTAGAACAGCTGCCTGATCAAATACGTACTATTTTAGCAGTCTCCGATACACAAGACTTAGGATGTTTAGCAGAAATGGCAGGCAGGGCAATGGACATCATTAAACCATCCGTACTAGCCGTATGCACCACGGGAGACACGCCTACCACGAAAAACAACACTAAAGGTGAATCCGCACATACAAGTTCTGTAGATGCACTCACATTACAAATTGAGGCTCTTACAAAGAAATTAGAAAAGAAACTTCAGCCCCGCCAATCACGCTCACAAAACCGAGGGCGACAGCCGACCGGGCGCTCATCAGCACGAGCCATTAAAGGTCGGCCTACCTTCCCATGCTACTACCATAGAAAGTTTGGTACTGAGGCCCGCAACTGTCGAGTCCTGCGGGTGGCCGAAAGCGCAAGAAAAACAGGAAAACTAAAACAGGCCCCGCGGATTGAGACGACCTCGGGTCCAGGAAATACTCAAAACCGCCTCGCTATCCTGGATACTAATTCGGGAACGAGGTTTTTAATTGACACCTGCGCGGATGTCTCCGTTCTACCTAAGAAGTCTCTAATCCGACGTGCAACTCCAACAGATCTTAAGATTTATGCAGCAAACGGCACTGCGATCAACACGTACGACGTTAAAACTCTTACATTAAATCTATCGCTACGCAGACCTTTTAAATGAGAATTTCTAGTAGCTGACGTCCAACAAGCAATAATTGGAGCCAATTTCCTAAAACGTCATAACCTCTTGGTGGACTTACATGGCCGTCGCCTTATTGATAGAACCTCGAAGCTCAAAGTTGATGAAGACTTAACTCCGTGTTGCACTCCATCACTTTCAACTATCAGTAACGATAACCCATATAGTGATCTCTTACGAGAATTCAGCAGCGTCACTCGTCCAGCAAAAATTCAAGAGCCTAAACACGCAGTTCAACATCATATCATTACTGAAGGTCCTCCCGTCGCCGTCGCCGAACGAACCCGCCGTCTCTCACCGACTCGTGCAAAGGCCGCACGCCTCGAATTCGAACGTATGCTACACGAGGGCATCTGTGAACCATCCTCTGGTCTTTGGACCAGCCCTCTTTATATGGTTCGCAAAAAGAATGGCGGATGGAGACTATGTGGCGACTACCGCCGCGTAAATAAGAAAACACGACCGGATATATACCCTATCCCTCATATAAACAATTTTGCACATCGTCTACGAGGATGCAAAGTATTTACCGTATTAGACTTAATTAAAGCTTTTTATCAAATTTCTATAGCACCGGAAGATCAGCAGAAAACCGCAATAAAAACGCCTTTTGGCCTTTTGCAGTTCAAACAAATGACTTTCGGATTATGTAATGCCGCGCAATCGTTCCAGAGGCTAATGGACACAGTCCTTAGAGGATTAGAATACGCCTTCTGTTACATAGACGATATTATCATCGCATCGAAACGCCACAGCAGCACAGAAAACACCTCCGAGAAGTTCTTAGAAGACTACAAGAGCACGGACTGTCTATCAACCTCGAGAAATGCACATTCGGCGCATCGGAAGTTCGATACCTCGGACATTTAATCAACAGCGAGGGAATAACTACTCTCAAAGACAAAGTCGCTGCAATTATCAATTACCCAAAGCCACGAACAGTAATAAAGCTACGCAGATTTATTGGATTAATAATTTTTTATCGTAGATTTGTTAAGAATGCCGCCGTTACTTAAGCGCCTCTTAA
>NW_020214275.1:0-1845 GCF_003070985.1 Temnothorax curvispinosus
TCCTCAGATTCGATTTCGTTGATATCTGCTAAAAAACGACATTAGATGAGGCAATTGATTCGTTATTAGCTACATAAAATAAACAATAAATTAGTTTTATTATTTATCAACAATGTATTGAAAAAGTCATATAAGAATTTATGTACTTACTAAAATCAGGCTCCGGTATTGTATTTCCAGACTGCTGTAATTTAACCAATTCACTATAATTGTCAACATACTTTTTTTTAATAGCCGTGAAATTACTATAACAATTTTCATGGTACCCATTGATTTTATCTGCAGTTGTGGGTAAAATAAGTTCATTATACTTTAGCTTGTAGGTCACACGAATTTTAAAAATCTTCCTGCATTTTTCCAAAATTTTATCGTTAAAAAGTGTGATTTTAGTTTCACTGCTGTTGTTACAAAATACACACTTTTGCTCCGAACTCATTTTGCGAATAGTTCACTGACATTTGCAAAATATAGATAATAAATAAAGATTATATAAATAATAAATAATAAACAAATAATAAATGAACAATAAATAAAGATTCTAAAAGCCACTGAAGAAAAATAAAATTCGGCACAATACACGTTGGACGTCTGTTCACTGTCGAGTTTTCGAGTATACTGAACTCTCTTATATTTATTATCTTTATTATCATAAATGACCTTCTCCAGCCTCTACTATACAGCTGTTTCTCGGCCGCTTAGTCCCTCTGAACCGTTTCAAACGGTTTTTATACCTGCGTTGAATTTTCAAATATAATTTTCGAATCTTTCAATCTATTAAAACCTCAATATATTATTTTAAAACTTGTAGAAAAATGTTTATATATAGTTTTCAACTGCAGATAAAAAATGTTATGAGATTAATTAGTAACAATTTATAGCAAATTCGGGCACTTGCACTAGTGCACACTGAGTGTGCACTAAGGCTTATTCTTAATCAATTGTTATATTTACAGATCATCTTAAATACTTCTTAGCCTATAAAATGATTTGTACAGGATCCATAGATATTACAGATTGTTTTATTGGCTAAAAAGTTTTTAAATGTGTATTTAAGCTACTTTAAATATAAGAATAGATTATAAACAAGCTTTAGTGCGCACCTCAGTGTGCACCAGTGCAAGCGCCCGAATTCGCTATTAGATTCAATATAATAAATAAATATTAATTATTTTATTTTTAACAATAAAAGAATGAACACAACCTAAATCCATTAATGGAAAAAAGAAACACGTAATATATTCATATAAATAACAAAATAACATATCATAGTAGCGCATCGTACGAAACTACCTCATTAAGCGCGATCGAAACTGCGCTCTTCATCTGCGCTCTTCACAATCTGCCTCGATGTTGTCTTCAGTTTTTTCGTCTGCCATTTAGCACATAGTTTCGTTAACAGTTTAGTAATTATTACCAATAATTTTTAATCATGTACCTTATCATTTTTTTTTCACAAAAGTTAACGCCGCTTTGTTGCAGTCTGCCGGCCCTTTCTCTTCCACGAAATCGTCTGCCAATAATTTTCCGCGTTTCGTAGCAACAAATACTTAACATTCCTATAATTTTTATCCCTGAGCTTTATCATTTTTTTCCTTGTAAAATTTGTCATTTTTGACCGTCCACCCCCGCCTTAATCTTCCTAAGCCCGCAGGCAGACTGGTCACTCAGTGTTCGGGAGTGCTAATGGAACCTCTCTAGCTATAAATATTTCATGTACCTTATACCTTGCATTTTTATGTAGCCAGCTCTCCGTCTACTATTAAAGTATCGCACGATTTCATTATGGGAAATTTTGTGTATTAATAATTCATATATAGACGAGCATATATTTCTGTAATATTATCA
>NW_020214276.1:0-4920 GCF_003070985.1 Temnothorax curvispinosus
TCGAAGTGCGAGTGCACAAAACGTTGCGAATGCGTCTTGGCTACATAGCAATTCAGCAAATCGAGACATACGCAATAGCCGTGTAAACCCCGCGATAATAGTTACCGAAGCGATCTCCGACATACGCGAAAACGTACGTCGTAACTTAGAAAATTACTATTCGAGCGAAAGTTCACCCGAACCGAGCGAGCGTGAAATAATAATTCTCGGCGAGACAACCGATGAATTAACCGTGAATAACGAGGAACAAATCCCCGACGCGGAATCCGATATAAGCACGCCTAGCAGAGTATCACATCGCCGCGAATACTCTTTGACATCCTACGATTCGAGCATTTTTGATCCCCAAGAATACTATACGAGCATGAGTCACTTAAGAGTAAACGAACAGCGAAATGTTCCCGCCGACGAAGTCGACAGAGAAATCGACCGTCTACGCGATGAATCCAGCCGGATAAACGCGAGCATGCAAGTACGAGGAAATGCAGCAAGCTCCCCAGCCCAACAACCTGACGATATTAGAGCAATGATACACGAAATGATGGACTTAATGCACGGTATGAGGTTAGAGATAGATAGCTTGCGCGAAAGGAGACAACCGTCAAGCCCACGAGACGACGAGCAAAACCGACGCGATGACAGATACGAGAGACACAACATTGCGTACGGGCGCACCTCAAATGATATCCGAAATCAAGCCGAACATGCGATAGGGTACTTGAAATTAAAAGAAGCTCGGGACATGATCCCAGAATTTGACGGAAATTCCAGTAAACTCCAAGAATTCTTAAGCGCACTATCATACGCGATAAAGAATATTAACCCTCTAGAGGAAGGAACATTATTAGAATCGGTTTTATGCACGAAACTGAAAGGAAGAGCGATGACAGACTTTCAAACGCGAGAAATTCAGGATTTCCAGCAATTAAAGAACGAATTAGAAATTTCTTATCTAAGTAGAAAAAGTACCACTCATCTCCAGTTAGAATTTAACACGTTGAAACAAAAACAAGGAGAGAGCGCGCGATCGTTCGGACTCAGAACAGACAAGTTAGCCATGGAATTGTACGAATCAATGATAGAAGGAAAAAATCATGCTCCTGAAGGAAAACGGATCATATTAGAAACCATACAGCAACAAGCATTGCAAAACTTTCAATTAGGGCTACGAGAAGATATCAAAATACTCGTACGATCCCAACATTACGCTACGCTGCAAGAGGCAATTGCAGGGGCAAACGCAGAAGAAAAAGTTAGCGGACCGAGCGGAAGTTTCCCGCGTCCCAAAAATAATTATACGCATTCCCCACAGGCACGAGATAATAAACCGATGGTACAGTGCCAGAAATGTGGAAAAAACGGACATTACGGTCGCGATTGCAGAACAAGTCGATACGCGAACCGATTCTCGTTACCAAAACCAGACAAATATTCCCGCGTGAATACAATTGAAAAATATTGTAAACATTGCAAAAAGGCAGGACACGTACACGAGAAATGTTGGTTATTACATGGACGACCTGGCAAGGAACAGGTACATCAAGCCAAGCAAAATAAAGGGCCACAAAAGGGCAATTACAAAGCCATGGATCCAAAAAAGAGGAATCCTAACCCCACGCAAAATAGCGATGAAGAGGACGAAGCGAAACAGCGACGACTAGCGATCGAATACCAAGTTTCACACTTGAACGGTACGACGCAGCGATCGCATACAGGGCTAGATATCGTTACGTTACCAATGAAAGAAGCTAAACAAGGTAAGGTAAATCTATTGTTTGATACCGGAGCGGCTATATCACTAGTTAAGGTGAAACACCTAAAAGGAGAAACGCCCATTGACACAGAAGAAATAACGCTCACCGGAGTAACCGGACACCAGGTACAGACTATTGGAAAGATCGAGGCAACCATTAAACTCAAGGATCACCAAATCCGACACGTAATGTACGTAGTTAACGATAATTTCCCAATAGAATATGACGGAATCTTGGGAGTAGACTTCTTAAAGAAGCAACAAGCCACTTGCAATTACAAGAATAAACAGTTGCAGATTGGACAGAATATATTAAAACTATACCCTTACAGAAAACTAGTACTAAAACCTCGTAGCGAAACAATTATACAAGTTGTCACCGATAAAAATAAGAGAGGTATAATACAAGCGGAAGAAATCCTTCCCGGAGTAATAATAGGAAATGGCTTGGTAGAGCCTGAAAACTTCTTATGCAAGGCAAGTATTTTAAATACGACCGACAGCCCGGTCGAGATAGCAACACCGCATGTAACCATAGAGGAAATAGAACAGTGCGAAACAGAACAGATATATATTACTCAATTAAGTAGTACGGGAGAGAAAATCCCGCGGAGCGAACAGGTACTACGCCTACTACGTACCGACCATTTAAATACAGAGGAAAGAAAGGCCATCATGGAAATATGTAGAGACTTTAGTGATGTACTACATTTAGAAGGAGAACCACTGACGTGTACGGACACCATCTCACACGAAATTGCTACGCAATCAGATAGTGCACCGGTCAACGTACGACCGTATCGTTTGCCAGAGAAGCACAAGGCTGAGGTAAACCGACAAGTCGAAGAAATGCTAAAAAACGGAATTATTAGACCTAGCACGAGCCAGTGGAATGCACCATTATTAGTAGTTCCTAAAAAGGCCGATGCATCAGGAAAACCAAAATTTCGAGTAGTCGTAGATTTTAGAAAACTAAATGACTTAACTATAGGCGACTCGTTTCCTCTACCAAATATAACAGACATACTTGATCAATTGGGAAACGCTAAATATTTCACTACACTGGATTTAGCCTCTGGATACCACCAGATTCCAATGAAAGAAAGTGATAAATGTAAAACTGCTTTTTCAACACCGTATGGGCACTACGAGTACAATAGAATGCCTTTCAGATTGAAAAATGCACCTGCCACATTTCAACGCCTAATGAATTCAATACTTACTGGATTGCAAGGACTCAAATGCCTAGTGTATTTAGACGATATTGTAATATACGGAGCGAGCCTGCAAGAGCATAATCGGAGACTCATAGAAGTTTTACGGAGGTTACGAAAAAATAATCTCAAGTTACAACCAGATAAGTGTGAATTTCTGCGAAAAGAGGTAACATATCTCGGGCATGTAATTACGGAAAATGGAATTTCGCCAGATCCAGCTAAGCTAGAAGCTGTAAAAAATTTTCCGACGCCTACAAAAGTAAAGGACGTACAGGCATTTATAGGACTGGCCGGATACTATAGACGGTTTATCGAGGGATTTTCGAAAATCGCAAAACCACTGACTAAGCTAACAAAGAAAGAAAATAAATTTGAATGGACACAAGAGCAACAACATGCTTTTAATATTCTAAAAGAAAAATTGACGACTGCTCCTGTACTGAAGTATCCCGATTTTACACAAGAATTTATTGTAACGACCGATGCTTCCGACTACGCAATCGGAGCAATACTATCGCAGGGAAAGATAGGTCAGGATCAACCGATAGCTTATGCTAGTCGCATACTATCGCGAGCAGAACAAAATTATAACACCACCGAGAAAGAATTATTAGCCATAGTATGGGCAGTTAAATATTTTCGACCATATTTATATGGAACCAAGTTTACTATCGTAACTGATCACAAATCTCTCGTATGGTTATTTAACGTATCCGATCCTGGATCACGCCTAATGCGATGGAGACTGAAACTTGAGGAATATGATTATGTAATTATACATAAAGCCGGACAAGCTAACAGAAACGCTGACGCATTAAGTCGGCACGTGGCTAATATAACTACGGACAAGGAAGATGAGACCAACGACACCGAACGAAAATATAGCGAGGAAGAAAAACAACGCATACTATATGAGTATCATGATGCACCCTTAGGAGGACACCAAGGGGTAGAACGAACAATAAATCGAATTCGATTAACACACAACTGGCGAGGTATAACTAAAGATGTAGAAGAATATATAGCAAAATGCGAATTATGTCAAAAAAATAAATTAACGCGAAGAAATAAAGCGCCTTTGGTAGTAACGGATACCGCGACTAAGCCATTCGAGAAGTGTGCATTAGATATCGTAGGGCCACTGACAATTACTAATAACGGAAACAGGTATATATTAACATTTCAAGATAATCTGACAAAGTTTAGCAAAGCAATTCCGATCCCGAATCAAGAAGCTGCAACCATTGCAAAAGAATTTGTTACAAAAATAATATTTGAACACGGAATACCGGAAAAAGTTCTAACCGACCAAGGAACTAATTTTTTGAGCGAGTTATTTAAGAGTACCTGCAAATTATTAAAAATCGCGAAAATACAGACAACGGCCTATCATCCAGAAAGTAATGGCGCACTAGAAAGATCTCATCGTACATTAGCAGAATATCTTCGCCATTATATTAATGCAGAACAAACAGATTGGGACGAGTGGATTCCCTATGCAATGTTCACATATAATACCACCCCCCACACGGCAACAGGATTTACACCGTTCGAGCTAATATACGGGCATCGGGCGACACTGCCTACAGCCCTAGCACAACCTCCAAGACCTACGTACACATACGATGATTACGCACAGGAATTAAGGGAAAGACTACGCGCCACTCAGCATATTGCAAGAGAGCACCTCAAAGAAGAAAAATTGAAGGCGAAGGACAACTACGACAAGAAGACGAGAAACAGCACATTTAAAGTAGGAGATAAAGTCCTTTTATACGACGAGACTGTCCGTCGGGGACGTTCGAAAAAACTAGACTCACTGTGGGTAGGACCCTACGCAATTATTGAAAAAAATTCAGATGTCAATTATACCATTAAGATGGGGAGAAAAACTCTACGCGTCCACATGAACCGATTAAAAGCGTTTGTAGAAAATTAAACCGCAGAAGG
>NW_020214277.1:0-861 GCF_003070985.1 Temnothorax curvispinosus
GTGGATAAACGATCCCTGGTGTCCCGCCGTAAAAAGAGGGCACAACAGTATTTATATTAATTTTTATTTATTGCTTAATGTTTCATCTTTTTAATGTATACTTAAATTAATAATAATCAACTCTTCATGACATGTAAATCTATTTCTATAATAATTGCAGGTTATTTTAATCTTTGGCATATGTGGAGCTCTTAGATGTGATGAACTTACGAAACTTAAAATCCAAGATGTAGAAAACAACGGTAATAAGTATCTTGTTTCTATTCATGAGTCGAAAAATGACATGCCTCGACAATTTATTATCGGAGATCTTTTCTATAAGAAAGTTACTCAGTACATGTCACTGAGGCCTGAAGATTGATTTACTGATAGATTTTTTATCCAGTATCATAAAGGGAAGTGTCAACGTCAAGTTATTGGCAAGAATAAAATTGGGGAGACACCTCAAATTATAGCTGCATACCTAAACTTGGAAAATCCAAAACAGTACACCGGTCATTGCTTTCGTAGAACGGGTGCAACGCTTTTATCTAACTCAGGAGCAAGCACTACCATGCTTAAACAACTAGGTGGATGGAAGTCAATTACAGTAGCACAAAGTTACTTTTTTATTTATTTAATTAGATTGTAGATATTTTCTATCATTTACTAATTGTATAAATACATAAAAATTTAATACTCTGTAACATATTCAGATACTACACATGTTTATCTTGATATCTTACCTATAAATGATTTAATTATTTACAGGTTACGTCGAAAATTCGTTAAAAAATAGAGAAAAAATTTATGAATGTATTACTAATGCTACTGTATCTAATGATCATCTGAATCCACAACCATCGACTAGTAAAAATTATT